>NC_084600.1:7560000-7860000 GCF_033807715.1 Cololabis saira | reverse complement strand
TAAACGTGCCCCAAAAGTCACCGAATTTTGCACGCAAGCCAGGCCTGGCGAAAAATTTGATATTTAATGGTTTGCATTAATGGGCGTGGCCTAATGGCTCAACAGCGCCCCCTTGAAAACTTTGTGCCTCAAGCCCCACAATACGGTTTGACGTACATGCACGAAAATCGGTACACACCTGTATCATGTCGCAACTTAAAGAAAGGGGACCTATTATGGCATCTAATACCTATTTTAAACAGGCCTTGAATGTCTTAAAAACAAGCTTTTGATTGTTTTTGCTAAATAAATAAGAAATTCAGTTTCTAAACCATGTCTTTATCTTCCCATTCTCTAACCTCATTATCTATGCAGGATTCTGAGTGGGCGGGGCTATGATAATGAGGCTCTGTGCTGATTGGCTGCCTGAATGACGCAATACACTGCTACGAAAAAATGGCAGAAGCTCCGGCCGGCGGAGTTAGTTGTGAGCGTCGTTTCACGTATCGGAGGCCAACCGATGTAAATCACTCCCGTCGTTGCGTAACGAATCTTTATTAGGAACCCTTGTTGAGTAAAAACCAGAAAGTGAGTCTTCTCCTGCCGAGGTGAGTTAGGTTCTTATTGTTGTTTATGGTGCAAACTTATCATAACTATCATAACAAATTGATATTAATGAACAAATTCCACAATATAAGTGTAGTACTGGTAAAATACTGGATCACCGAAAACAGTCAATCAGACCGTCGGTCACCTTCTTTTGTGGGAGTGGAAAACTGGTTCATGTTCACACAACGCGAGTCCCAACAAGATCTCACCTTTCAGCTCTGCTGATCCTTCAGAAAACAGACTGGAAGCTGGACACAGGTGAACCAAGCAACCAGGGCTTTAATGCACTTCTTCATTCATGTTCATTGGCGTTGGCTGAATTAAAATGATTAGTCTGATTAACGGCTGAATTGAGTGCAGTCCAGAGCAACTTAATTCTTCTCAACTTAATTCTTCAGTCTGATTCTTCCAAACCACCAGAATCCAAAAAACCTTCCACTTTGAATTAAATATATAGTGAAAAGTGTGTAAAAGTTTTGGAGCTTCGATGTTATATCTATTATTTCTTTTTAACCAAATAACTTAGATAACTACATTAATACTATACCAAAACATTTGCAATAAAGAAAAAAGCTACATTTTTACATTTTAATATTGGAAATGTTTCATTAAGGTTAAAAATGCTTACTGATTACTGAAACCTAACATAAATTACTGCCAGTAATTAAATCCTCAAATTTGGATTTTGTAGCAATGTTTTATGCAATTATTATTCCAATTCCAATTCTCAACTCTGGTCTGTGTCATCCCCAACACTTAATCTTGATAGAATCGGATTAAAATGAGACACAGATATGAAGGGCAGCTGAGGAAGGTTCCACAAGAGTGCTCTCTGCACAGTTGCTTCACGGTAAAGTAAAGTTCCTCTGAAATAACTTCACACCAGTATTCAAATTGAAAAGACTCATGCCTTAAGTTTTATGGTATTTGTGACTTTTATTGTTATATCCTGCATGAACAGATTTCTCAATAAAACAGAAGTTATTTAAAGAATTGCCTCCATTAGCAGAACTTGCCTGGTTGCAGTGAGCCGAGCTGAATCAGTGAAGTTAGTCATTAAAGCTTTGTGGTCATCTACCAGTCTACACATAACTGTTACTACTAATCTCTCGGTGTATCCCCACATTGTGCTGTCCATGTCATAAAAAAAAAAGTTTCATAATTTAACAAGTATCAGCAGTACAGAGAGGAGCTTAACCACAGTCATGCTGGTATACAGTACATCCTTATCTTTGCTGATTTAGGCTCAACGAAGCAGTGAAATCAAAGTCTCGGACATTTTCTTTATTTCACCGGTATTTTCCTTTTATGGTGTTCCCCTTTGCTTTTGAATAATTTAAAATAAATACAAATGGCAATATAAAACATGTGAAACAAATTAATACAGTTTATAGTACAATAAAAATAAATAAAAGGTAATTTCATTGATCACCCATCGGTATTTATATATATATATATATATATATATATATATATATATATATATATATATATATATATATATATATATATATACCCACCATATAAAAAGCAAAAAGTAAAAAAAAAAACACCCGTAAAAAAATGTAAACAGAAAAAGCTTGAAATATTATTGAGCATCTCAACATTTGATAAATTATCCGTAGTCTTAATTGCACTGTGCTTAGAGTTGAAAAGTGACATACTGCCGAAATCAACATTGTTGAACCGTCTTTTTATCGTCATATCAACTTTTGATTTAGTAGCTCTAAAAACATACCCCTAATCTATAGTTTCATTATCAAAAGCTTGATTAATACTGGCGAAGGACACATCTCTAGCTGAACTGTGTTAAGGGATTTCTGTATGCACATATACCTGGAAAGTGAAGACATACATTGGCTCTCAGAGATCTTTAGATGCAATAATAAAACATTTTAATGTTTTTGGTTAATAACAAAGACAAAAATCACCTCAGACTGGTGCAGTCTACAAAGTGGCTATAGTCACTGTTGTCATGACAACAGTTTGTTGTGGGGCCAAGGATGGTCTTTCTGGCTTGCATAACAAAACCTGAATACAAAACATGTTTGAGGCTGCAGTGAAACGATGGTGGAGGATTGCTCCTGTGGAGGTGCTGATGCTCCTGGTTTAAGGCATCCCAGAGAGAGGTTTGCACATGTGCCTGCAGCTGCAACCACAGCTGACAAAACACAGATGAACGCATGATGACGACAAACCAGAGAAACTCAAAAATTAGCATCCATATGCACACTAGGGCTCGCTGTCCACAGTCACAGCAACTATCTGGCCTCCATCTGAAACCAAACAATAAACAGCAACATATTTCGTTGTGAATGAGTTTTTTTTCAAAAAGGAAAACAAAGCGCTACACAAGTGGCTACTAAACAAAGAGCATGAGAATAAAAATGTGATAATGGCATCAAAAACATACCTGCTTCAATGCCAATCATATCGGCCCATTTCACTACTGAACTCGGACCTGCGTATCCTAACAGCCATTTTGGCAAGACATGTTCAAATTATAACTGAAATCATTCATCCAGACCAGACCGGGTTTATTACAGGAAGATATTATGGGGACAATATCAGAAGACTATTGAATTTAATGCCTCATCCCAAATCCAAAGAAATAGAAACAATGATACTATCCCTGGATGCCCAAAAAGCAGAAGTAGAAATTGCTGCGTATCCTGGCAATTTCTACTTCAGACACTGCAAAGATTTAAATTTGGACCCAATTTCATTAAGTGGATTTGCACTCTGTACTCTGCAGACAAATATGCTCTCCATCACCCCTACTATTGGATATCAGTAGCGAACCCCTAGCACAGCTGATTAGAGATAACGATAATATAAAAAGAACTGATAATTGACGGAGAACAACATAAATTATCATTATACGCAGACGACGTGCTCTTATATTTAACTGAACCTACAACATCTGTCCCACATTTAAAAGACCTCATCTCTGTCTACGGACGATTCTCAGGCTACAAAGTGAACATAGACAAAACGATGGACATAGGTGGTAAAATTACACATGCATTTAAACTTCAGAGTGGCCTAGGGATGGTATTAAATATCTAGGAACTCAAATTCCTGAATCATTAGGAAAACTATATGATGCAAACTACAAAAATTGAATTCAGAATATTAGTAAAGATTTAGACCATTGGTCGACGCTCCCCTTGTCCCTACTGGGCATGAATGTGCTGCCTAGACTCCTATATCCATTTCAGATGCTTCCCGTTTACATTCCCAAATCTACATTTGATAAACTGGACAAGCTCATCTCCATATTCATCTGGCAAAGAAAGCGACCCCGAATAAGACTAAAAACATTGCAGCTATCCAAATCACTTGGTGGACTAAAACTCCCAAATTTAAGATACTATTTCTGGGCTGCACAGTTGAAACCCATCACTATCTGGATCCACACGCTGGCTCAACATTGAAAAACGCTCATGTGAGATACCTCTACAGACTTTGCCTTTTCTAAATATTCCCCTTAGGGAAACTCAAATGGGTGATTGGACTAGAGCCACACTAAAAATTTGGAGAAAAATAAAGCAATTATTTGGCCTCCCAAAGGAAATTTCTGCACTGACCAATATTGGCTTTATAAAAGATTTTGTACCTTCTCATTTGGATGTAGGATTTAGAAATTGGTCTGAACATGGCCTCACAAATCTACACCAACTTCATAAGAATAGTAGCCTTAAGTCATCTGAACAGTTAAGAGATGAATTTATGCTCCCCAAGACAGACTTCTACAGATATTTATAATTAAGCAACTTTTTAACGAGACAGAGATTGGGACAAAGTCTTGGAGCCTACTCCATTTGAACTGCTCTTGATAAGAATTCAAGCAGGAAACGAAAATAAGACTTTTCTATGAAGCATTCTTAGGCATGGATTTAAACAATACATTAAGGATAAAAGAAAGATGGGTAATTGAAATGAATACGGATATATCACAGGACATATGGGAGGAAATATGCACAGAAGCACACTTAGTCACCAATTCAAATAACTGGAGGGAATACAAATGGAAGGTGATCACAAGGTTCTTTCGGACACCAGAAATAGTGGACAAAATGGGTCCAACACTCTAATAAATGCTGGAGAAACTGTGGCCTGCATTATAGAAAACCAGACTCACATATTCTGGACATGGTCAAAATTAAATACATATTGGGAAGATGTGTTTGGGGCCCTTTCAGTAGTATTTAATCCAGATCTCATAAAAGATCTGACGGTGGCAACACTAGGTGTGATACCGGAAGGAATTGAGGGTAGAGGTGAAAACTATCTCTTACAGATATTACTGACAGCAGCAATTAAGAGCATCACTATTGATTTTAAGTGGTTAAAATCTGACCCCCCAACATACAACATGTGGATTGAAAAAGTATGGGAAATCTTTCAGATGGAACAGATAACATACTCTCTTATGGCGCTTTTCCACTAGTACTTACTCAGCCCGACTCGCCTCGGGACGGCTCATCCCGGCCTCACCCGCTTTGTCCTCGTTTGTTTCCCCCCCCCCAGGTGAAAAGTGGGGGGGTTGTGGTGAAGCTGCTGTGACGTACTCGATTGCGCAACCGCTTCGTTCATGTCGGCGCTGATGAGAAATCAGCTGGAGCCGCGAGCGGCTGAGAGTAAAACAGCCCGTCTACATCCCTTTTTTAATTCTCTCCTCAGCCACCAGGTTTATGAACATCTGCACCTCAGAGTTGGATCACCAAACAGACGTTTGCGCTGTAAAATAAAATCGCTGCGAGCCGCCAGTCATTCTCGCGCTGACTCCCGCTTCCTGATTCAAACGTCTGACGGCCCCGCCCCCCGACCAATCAGTGGTGTGGAGGGTGATGACGGCCCCGCCCCCGACCAATCAGTGGTGTGGAGGGTGATGACGGCCCCGCCCCCGACCAATCAGTGGTGTGGAGGGTGATGACGGCCCCGCCCCCGACCAATCAGTGGTGTGGAGGGTGATGACGGCCCCGCCCCCCGACCAATCAGTGGAGGGTGATGACGGCCCCGCCCCCCGACCAATCAGTGGAGTGTGATGACGGCCCCGCCCCCGACCAATCAGTGGAGTGTGATGACGGCCCCGCCCCCGACCAATCGGTGAAGGGTGATGACGGCCCCACCCCCGACCAATCAGTGGCGTGGAGGGTGATGACGGCCCCGCCCCCAGGCCAATCGGGGAAGGGTGATGACGGCCCCGCCCCCAGACCAATCAGTATTGTGGTGACGTCAGAAATAGTCCCGGCTCAGCCCGGTTAGAACCTCGGCAGAATGGTCACAGAAAAAGTATCTGCTTGGCGCGGCCCGCCTCGGCCCGTAGTGGAAAAGCGCAAGACGGGGGCGTGGGTAGAAGTGCTGAGTAGATACTAGTGGAAAAGGCCATTAGACATCAGAAAAGTGTTTTTCTTAAACGGTGGAGCCCTGCCATGTTTCTGTTAACGCAGTGAATGGACTCTTCTACACACTCACAAGTAAGACATACGACACACTCATGCGCGCACACACACACATACCCCCCCCCCTTTTTTTTTTTTTTCATATTTATTATTTTTATGTACTTTGCTTATTTATTTATATTTTCATTTTCCTCTCCTTCTGTGTCTCGATCTTATCTCTATTGCTTTGCTAATCAAATGGTGCAAACTAGTCTGTGGGTACAGACTGAATAAATGTAAAAAGGTAGACAATGTGTATGTAAAGGAATGTATAAGTTGCTGATACCGAAATAAAAACTAAGTTAAAAAAAAAAAACATACCTGCTTTCTCTGTGCTGCTGTCCTGTGTGTGTTGCACGTTGTTACCAAGTGCACAAGGGTTGTTCTCGCATTCAGAAAGGCTGTAATTAAAATAACAGTCGACATCAACATACATGGAGTAAAAATGAAAGGATCAATATTTAATACAAAAACAAAGAATACGTGCATTTTGCCATTCTGCTGAAGGACATGGTTTGCTTGTTCAGGATCTATGTGGACCAGTCTAGTGACAAAAGAATGTCCATCTCCCTGACTGAAAACATCAACACACCATTGGTAAACATGTTAGTTGTAGCTGATTTAGGGTCATTTTCATTGATGAAATTTTTCCACTAGTACCTACTCAGCCCGACTCGACTCACAAGTTTATTGCCAAGTTTGTTGAACACACACAGGGAATTTGTTGTGGTGATTGGTGCAATACACAGAGCAAATATATAATGAAAAGAGAAAATGTACAATATGAGGTTTTTAAAGTGCCGGATATGAGTCTGTGCAAAAGTGACCTAGGATGTGTGTGTTAATGTAACGCATAAGGTCAGGATTGGAGTCTTTACGTTAATGTAACGTAGAGTGGGATGGGGGGGCAGTCCGTGGTAGACGGGGGAGAGGGGGGACCGGGGGTCCGGCGGGGTCCGGGGCCTTGTTGATGAGGAAGCTGCAGTTGGGAAAAACTGTTTTTGTGGCGTGAGGTTTTGGTCCTGATGGGCTGCAGTCTCCTGCCAGAGGGAAGAGTCTGGAACAGTTTGTGTCCGGGGTGGGAGGGGTCTGCTGCAATCTTTCCTGCAGCTTCAGGGTCCTGGAGGCTTCAGGGTCCTGGAGGCTTCAGGGTCCTGGAGGCTGCAGGGTCCTGGAGGCTGCAGGGTCCTGGAGGCTGCAGGGTCCTGGACAGATGGAAGATTGCAGCCAATCACCTTCTCTGCAGAGCGGATGATACGCTGCAGCTGCTCCTGTCCTTTACAGTGGTAGCAGCGTACTAGATGGTGATGGAGGAGGTGAGGATGGAGGAGGTGAGGATGGACTCAATGATGGAGGAGGTGAGGATGATGTGAGGATGGAGGATGATGTGAGGTTGGAGGAGGTGAGGATGGAGGAGGTGAGGATGGACTCAATGATGAAGGAGGTGAGGATGGAGGAGGTGAGGATGGACTCAATGATGAAGGAGGTGAGGATGGAGGAGGTGAGGATGGACTCAATGATGGAGGAGGTGAGGATGGAGGAGGTGATGGAGGAGGAGGTGATGATGGACTCAATGATGGAGGATGAGGTGAGGATGGAGGAGGTGATGGAGGAGGAGGTGAGGATGGACTCAATGATGGAGGAGGAGGTGAGGATGGACTCAATGATGGAGGAGGAGGTGAGGATGGACTCAATGATGGAGGAGGTGAGGATGGACTCAATGATGGAGGAGGAGGTGAGGATGGAGGAGGTGATGGAGGAGGTGAGGATGGAGGAGGAGGTGAGGATGGAGGAGGAGGTGAGGATGGAGGAGGAGGTGAGGATGGAGGAGGAGGTGAGGAGGAGGTGAGGATGGAGGAGAGGACGGAGGAGGTGATGGAGGAGGTGAGGATGGACTCAATGATGGAGGAGGTGAGAACGGAGGAGGTGATGGAGGAGGTGAGGATGGACTCAATGATGGCGGTGTAGAACTGCACCATCATTTTCTTTGGCAGGTTGAACTTCTTCAGCTGGGGAAAAAATAATCCCACGAGGAAAACTAAAATATAGCTCACGCCTCGGAGCCTCTTCCGCATAATATAGCAGTCAAAAAAAGAAAAGAAAAAATTAACAGTAATACAAAAAATGTACCGCATGTTGTACTATTATACTAATTTATTGAAACACATGGCGAGTCAAACATTTACCAAAGCAGCTGCCAAACACTCCTAAACAAGGTAGCCGGAGATATGGGTTCTGCAGAACTGCGGCAGTAAATCCTTATTAAAGAGTGGAGCTCCGATCAGGAGCTCCACTCTTTAGTAGGGATTTTATATGGATCCAACCCGTTAATAATCAATTATTTTCTCCATATACCGCTCCCTGGCTTCCTTGTTTAAGGTATCCCGGTAAATTCCAGTTCCTTTCCGGCATTTTAACATCTTTTTTTTGCGTTCCGTCTGTTCACTTGGTGCTACTACACTGCGGTTTGTTTACACTCACGAGGCTGCCAAAACAGCCGTCGCTTCCCAGAATGCACCTTGGTGACCAAGCCCTATTTTTTTAGTTTGTCTCTGCGCTGCTGAAAAGTCAGCTGGAGCCGTGAGCAGCTATGAAGTGACAGATCTCCTGGTAGATCTGGTCGTTCCTTATCGCCCGTTTAGATCCCTTTTTAATTCTCTCCTCAGCCACCAGGTTTATGAACATCTGCACCTCAGAGTTGGACCATGAAACAGACTTTTGCTGCCGTTGCTGGTGGAATAAAATGAACCAGAAGCCCTCAGAGTCTCTTTCTCTGATTTCCTCCTCCTGACTCAGACGTCTGACTCCAACCCCCCAACCAATCGGTGGCCTGTAGTGTGATGACGTCACAGCCGACTCAGCCGCTTAGAATCTCAGCAGAATAGTTACAGGAAAGTATCTACTCGGCAAGTTAGACCCGTAGTGGAGAAGCGCAAAACCGAGGTCGAGTCGGGCTGAGTAGGTACTAGTGGAAAAGTGCCATTAGAGTGCTAAAGTGACTTGAATTAAAGATAATTGTTGAATGAACCGAAAGCTGCAGTTACATCCTGCATTTCTTTCACCTGGAGAAAACAGGAAAAGTCCAGTACTTTGCTTGGTCTCCGAACACCTCAACTACATTCCTGCTAAAGCCGAGAGAAAATCCATTTTTGTCTGGACCGTTGGGGAAGACAGGAGCCCTAAAAGCCTCTGAAGAGAAAACAAAAATGAATACAAGTTAGACTACAGTCATATTCAAAAGCACAAAAATAGAGGTTGAATCAAAAGTTCCCAGTGATCCATATGTACCTATAGTCGTCCGGTTCTTTCCCACAAGCCACAGATGGTAGCTGAGAAGTGACATGATGCTGATGAAGAACAGGGCTGCCACAAAAAACAGAAACAAGATGTGGAATTTGGCGTGCGTCTCAGGCAGCTGTTTCTGAAGAGAGGAGAAGGAAAAATAAAGAATGCACAGCGTGAGCCCTGCCAGCTTGTCAGGATATTTGTCTCCATGTTAACAACCAACTCCAAATTAGACATATAATGTATCATTTTATAGAGGGAATGAGCATGACACCACAGCGGGTTACGCCCACTGAGTGGCAGAAAGACAGAAATCAGAATCGTCTTTATTGGCCCGGTTCTAACATTGTCCAACAAGGAATTTGACTCCGGTTATTTCGCTCTTTAGATTTAAAGAATATCAAACAGTAAATAAACAAATGTGGACCTTATTGACATATATACAATTAAAGAACTGAAGTTGCAGCAGTATGAGGTAGAGAAAATGACGGCTCGGAATAAAATAACAAAAAAAGTGAGAAAAAAAGTGAGAGGTGCAGCAGAGTGAGACAGACATGATTATTGCAGGGAGGTACATTGTTACAGCATGTAATTGCTATTATTATTATTGCACGTGATTGGTTTCTCTGAGACTATTAGTTGTGAGATTCATCAGAGCAACAGCTTGGGGAAGAAACTGTCCCTGTGTCTGGAGGTTTTAGCGTACAGAGCTCTGTAGCGCCGTCCAGAGGGGAGGAGGTTAAACAGTCCTAGTCGTGGGTGTGAGGGGTCTGCAGAGATGCTACCTGCCCATTTCCTGGTCTGGTACAGGTCCTGGATAGATGGGAGGTTAGTCCCAGTTATCCTCTCTGCAGACCTGATTGTCCGTTGCAGTCTGTGTGGCAGAAAGACTGAGTGGCAGCGTAAACTTTCAGTTTGAGCAACTAGAAACCATCTAAAATGGGAAAGAGCTTTTGTGTGATCGACTGTACTCATAGATTTAGCAAGAAATCGGAGTTATCGTTTTACAGACTGCCGAAAAATAAGCTTAAGAGAGACAAATGGATCACTGCAATTCATACAAACAACTGGATTCCAGGCACCGAAACGTGGATTTGTGGTTCCCATTTTGTATCAGGTTTTTGGGTAGCTAACGTTAAACGGTCAAATCATAAAGTTCGGTGTCCTCATCACTTTAATTTCACCAACAAATCCTGCCTTGAAGTCGGACCAAGCGTCAAGACTTTTGTAAGCCTTCAAACTTTGCTTCGTGTATTTCCCCGGCGTAGAAATTAAGTACATATAAATATCAGGAAACTGGATTCGTGGCCAAATATTAATGTCCATTCACTGGTTCTTCTGGTAACTGTACGGGTCACTGTCCAGTCCAACTGACTTTAATTTAAGCCGATAATCGGCTGGTATCCCGTCTTCTCCACTATTTGCAGACATTTTCGCCACACACAGTGCGAGTAAGGGGCCTGATCCCGTGGGGAAGTGACGTCAATGCATGCGCTCTATTTATGTTATAGTAAACAGTTCCCACAAAGTCATTGGAAACACCATCAACTATTGTCTTATTACACAATATACTACTTCTCTGTTGGTCTACATGACAGGAGCCATTGTGTCATGCTAGTAGAAGACTGAACTAGATCCAGTGAGCAGTTATCCCTGCACACTGGTGCAGCACCGTGCACACTGGTGCAGCACCGTGCACACTGGTGCAGCACCGTGCACACTGGTGCAGCACCGTGCACACTGGTGCAGCACCGTGCACACTGGTGCAGCACCGTGCACACTGGTGCAGCACCGTGCACACTGGTGCAGCACCGTGCACACTGGTGCAGCACCGTGCACACTGGTGCAGCACCGTGCACACTGGTGCAGCACCGTGCCCGTGTCTGAACAGAGGTTCAGCTACACGTCTCCAACACTGCTGGACTGCACTTAGATTTTTACAAGATTTCTATGTTTAAGAGAAGATGATTTATTGTATACACCAAAACTGCTGGGAATATTGAAAGTTATGAATGGCTTCAAAAGGAGATCATCAATTTCATGAACAGTTGTGAGAGTTTTAGTGAACATACTACAACAGGGAGAATACTAAATTAATACAAGAGGATGTTTCTGTACTTACGGTCCAGAATTTAATAAAATATCGCATGACGGTTGCACAAATGACTACACAGTAGAGTGTGGCATAAGCCAAGAACAGGACGAAGTATTTGTAGTTTGAGAAGCCGACACAGTTATTCACCCTGAGTGAAAACAAGACATGAACAGGGGAAGTCAAATATGCTTCTCTTTGCATTAGAGAAAAAAAAGCACAACAAATATGAACTGTGGTGATTCATGCTACAACAACAGTTATGTCTGAGGACACAAATGGCAAAAACAGATCTGATGAATCAACAACATTCTGCGTGTTTAGTTAAAATACAAAAATCTTACCAGGGGCAGTGGTGGTCCATTTTCAAGACACACCTTGATGGATGGAAATGAAGGAAACACACACCCTGTTAGTAGTTTGTAGAAGATGGCTTTGTGGTTGACATTATAAACACAGTATTTAAAAAGGATTTCTTTGCACATTAGAAAATAAATTAATTAAGTATCAAGTAAAATGTTGCTTTGACTCGCACTCTGAATCAAATATATAACAGCAACATATTTGGATTTATTGTCAACCTCTTTTCCCATTATTTTTATAATAATAATAAAATCATTCACAGAAAGCACTCACATTTCACAGGTTGAGCAGTGATGGCAGCGATCAGGTTTGATTATTTGGCAGATGTCGCAGTATCTGACAGCTATTCAGAAAAAAAAGTGAGTAGAGTAATTAAAGGCTGCAATGTGCCTGAGGTGTGTGATGTATTTAGTCAATAAAGTGTAACATTAAGTGTCAAGTGGCCAAATTGAAGATAGCAACCACTTCAAACGCCACCCAAAGAGCATTTTTACATCTGTATCAGACAGGGCAATGCCTGGGAGGGCAAAAACAAGCATCATTGACAACAACAACAACCAAAAAAACATTTTTTTTTCATCACCAACTTTCATACTTGAAAAAGACTTACTTATCTGCCTTCACCAATGCTAAATTCAGCTCAACTCTGGGTTTTTGCATGTTCAAGAGGCCAGTTGAAGAGCTATTTCCTGTTCCTGCACAAGATGAGCAGGATCTTCCATTTCACTAACGTTTTCTCCCACACGTCTCACATGGCAACATCCACATCCACTCATTTTCCCACTGTTTTCCTCTTTATCTCCCTCTGAACTTTACACTTCTTCTACAACTCTTTCAGAATGGTGACAGGGCCAAGCAGAAAGACCCACTGTGGAAATAAATATAAATGGTCCATTCTAAAATAAAACTGCTAATTTAGCAAAGCAGTGAGAGAAAGAGCATAGTTTTTAATAATATAATCTTGGTTTTGCTGAAAGACTTTATTAAGATACAGAATTCCCCTTTATCAATTCAATATTAAAACCACAAGATTGTCATTCAAATCTTTTATTAATTTTTTAAAATGTGATAAAGGTTATTATTACCACCATCATAAATGTTAAAATAGTGCTATAAAACTGGGCAGGTGATATTATGATTGTTGATTAGTAGTCTACCTAGCAGGAATCCCACGGAGAAAACCAGTAGCACTTGAGTCCAATTAACACTCAAAGAGTTCCGTAAACACAAGGCAAAGCACCATGACATTCATCAACAACCAAACAACGGATAGTCAGTGCCATTTACACAATTGTCTAAAAGAGGAAGATGAAATGCAGCAATTAATGTCGGCTATTCTTTTAGTGTTGTGCATATCTGACAAACACAAACTGAATGACGAGAACGGTCTCTCTGCATCTCTTCTCCCCAGTGCAGCTAGCAGCACGCTTTTCCCCGGAGGACTGCTTTACATCTCCACCGAGAGTTAACAGAGTAAGAAGTCACAGGAAGCCTCACCTCCTCCTGCTGTGCGCGTGTACACGGGTAAATTCCTCGCAACCCTCTTCAGGATACCCTGCTGTACTTCAGCCCGCTGCTCCTTCTCATACAGGTCCTTCTCAGCTCTGGGCAGAGCAAACTAACACCAGGAGACAAGACATTCTTAAATCATTTAAAAATATATGAAATATTTCTGTGTCCTCAGACACAGAAATATTTGTTTAGTCTAGCAACACACAGTGGCAGCTTACTGCTATTGAAGGGTTGGCTGGTTTGGACCAGATGGTTTTCCAGTATGACCATACAAACATGGCGAGGAAAATATGAAAGACAACCAGATAGCTGACTGTTGAGAGAGAGAGAGAAGAGGTTTAAGGTGACACAAGTACCTCTGGCATAATCTGCTGTTTGAAACAATAGCATGAAAGAAATAAAGAACAAACTAATAAGTGATATGAATGTCGACCTGAACAATGTGTGTGTGGGATGGGAGGGATCCACTTACCTCGCTCTGCATCATTTAGGATTGTATCTATAAGAAACAGAAAAAAAATTATATACGAGTGATGTCAATGTTCACACACACACACACACACACACACACACACACACACACACACACACACACACACACACACACACACACACACACACACACACACACACACACACACACACACACACACACACACACACACACACACACACACACACACACACACACACACACACACACACACACACACACACACACACACACACACGGCAAGCAACAGCCTGGCACGGCCAGCAGTCCCCCCCATAGAGAGAGCTTTGTTTGGACAGCAGGAAGTCCCTGCTGTGACCAGACCCCGGTCCAGACCCCGGTCCAGACCCCGGTCCAGACCCCGGTCCAGACCCCGGTCCAGACCCCGGTCCAGACCCCGGTCCAGACCCCGGTCCAGACCCCGGTCCAGACCCCGGTCCAGACCCCGGTCCAGACCCAGATCAATGCTGGCAGCATCAGTTCCAGCCTCCAACAAGCGCATGGGGGAAGAGCATTTCACAGCAGTCACAACTTTTCAATAGCTACTGAAACAAATCAAAGTACCACCATGGGACCAGAAAACGTGTCTCGTCTTAATTACACCTGCCCACAGATGATGAATTACATATATCAAATGAATGATTACTAAAAAAAAGTTCACTTTCAAAATGAATTTATGTGATAAGTCAAAACTGATTCTGAATGTTACAGAGCTATTAACACTTTCATGCATAGTGGTCACTGGAGTCCAAAGAGCCTTTCTAGTAAATGCGTGGGTTTGGATGTTTTTTTTTTTTAATTCATGATGTGCATGTTAAAAGTAAGGTTTTGTCCGTTTGTTTGTTTGAGTACTTTATGGAGTGGACAAATAAAAAAACTTAAAATATGAATATGAAGAAAATAAAAACAAAGTGAAGTTAACTTTACAATTCATTGGGAGTAAATAATTTCATGCCCGGATTATTTTAAATAAGCAGTGTAATATTTTTTTTTTGTTTGTTGAAGTTTGAAGGGTAATTATTTAAAATTAATTATAGACCTATAGTCTGCAAAAACCACCAGTCCTGTGAGACAACATTGTGGAACAGAAATAGAAATTTCTGAGTAACAGTAAAAACAAGCAGTTATGAAACGACCTATTAATGAATTTCATGCACACATATGCTACACAATCCAAAAAAGTCCAAATCTTGAATATCTACCGTTAAACCCGTTAATTACCAGTGTGTAGATGAGAGAATCCAGTGTCAGGACCGTGTACATCAGTCCCAGCAGACACTGGTGCTGTTGTCAGGACGTTTCTGTCCGCTATTCGGTTTTGTAGAGAGAACGCCGTTTTGGTCAAATTAATGTTTCTCTGTTTGGGTAATTTTACTCACTTTGGCACTTCAACGACAGTCTACTCTCAAAAGTTGCCGTTTATACAGATGTTACACTTGTTTTGAAGCCATGCTTCTACGTATATTGGTGGATGGTTAAAGCTATACAGAAGGTTAATTTAATATCTCATTGACCTTAATGATCCTCTGAATGAGTGGAGGATGCGGCTTGAGTTTAAATCTCACTTCAAACAGCTTATCGAAAGTTGACAACCGTGAAATTGTAAACACATGCTCCCCGGGACGGCCAGGCACCGACAAAAACAAGTGTACTTACACACACAGAGTTCCACGACATAAGCGTAATAGGACCAGCCAACAACCAGGTTAATGAACAGGACAGGTATCCAGTTTAGAGCCCGTTTGCAGCAGCGGAACGCGTGAGACGGTGCCATCTTTAATCCTGCAGGACGCTCGCTGCTCGTGACGTCACATCCATGGCTTTAAATGATCCAGCCAAAGACGAAAACTATTCCAAGATAATTCCCTGCAAGAACAGGGACTTTCGCAGATAGATCATTCATGTAAAGTGTTTACAACGTACTTTATACTGTATTTTACGGAAGAGTATTAGGGCCATGCAGGAGAAAAAATATTTGAGAGGGGAATATTTTTTATTGTGCACTTTTTATTGTGTTATTTATTGTGCGTTTTATTGTGCCTGCTGTGTGCAGTGTGCTGTCCTGCCTGCTGTGTGCTGCTGAAGTCCCTGACTCCCCCAGTCTGGCCTTCAGCAGGAGGGTCCCCCCTTATGAGCCTGGTCCTGCTCAAGGTTTCTTCCCTCCTAAAGGGGAGTTTTTCCTTGCCACTGTTTGGCTTAAGGCTTTTCTCCCACTATGGGAGTTTTTACCTGCCATTGTTTATATAATAATTGCTCGGGGGTTTATGTTTATGTTTATGTTTATGTTTATGTTTATGTTTATGTTTATGTTTATGTTTATGTTTATGTTTATGTTTATGTTTATGTTCATGTTCTGGATCTCTGGAAAGCGTCTAGAGACAACATCTGTTGTATTAGACGCTATATAAATAAAATTGAATTGAATTGAATTGAATTGAAAAAAGTCGAAGGCTGCGTCCGAAATCGCATACTTCCACCCTAATGAGTATGCAAAATGAGTATGCGAGATTTTTTAGTGCGTCCCAAACATTAGAACTCATTCCGGAGATTTTTTTTAGTGTGGATTGATGGACACTAGCCGAGCGGAAACTTCCCACAATGCAATGCAGCGGCGTTTGGTTGCTAAGTGATAAGTATACCGTATGTCATAAGTATAATATTAAGTATAATAATATTATTATATAATATTAATATTATAATATTCGTATATAATAATATTATATAATGTCATCTTGTTTCGGCCAGAATAAACGGGAAAGAGCGGAGCGGAGCGCTGCTACCGCTGCTACCGCTGCTACCGCTGCTACCGCTGCTGTGACAGGTTACCATGGTAACAACCCCCCCCCCCCCTCTCAACGGCAGGAAGTGCCGTTGGGAGGGGGGGGGGTTGTTACCATGAAAGTGTGCGCTCTAATGCATACTACTGATATTTACTCAAAAGTGTGCCGAACTTAAGTATACTTTTTAGTATATGCTTTTTAGTATGGCATTTCAGACGCACCGGAAATGTTGAGAAAAAAGTCGAAATGTCGAGAATAATGTTGAAATACAATTTCAAGAATAAAGTTGAAATTTCGCCTTTTTCTCAACATTTCAACTTTATTCACGAAATTTTGACTTGTTTCTCAACATTTCGACTTTTTTCTCAAAATTATACTTCAACATTAATCTCGACATTTTTCTCTTAAAAATTGGATTTTATTTTTAGATTCCATCACTCACAGTTGAAGAGTACCTATGATAAAAATTACAGACTTCTACATGCTTTTCAAGTGGGAAAACCTGCAAAATCGGTAGTGTATCAAATA
Organism: Cololabis saira; assembly: GCF_033807715.1. Classification (NCBI taxonomy): domain Eukaryota; kingdom Metazoa; phylum Chordata; class Actinopteri; order Beloniformes; family Belonidae; genus Cololabis; species Cololabis saira. The sequence goes on along the minus strand of NC_084600.1, from coordinate 7,842,912 downwards.
CTGTATATATATATATATATATATATATATATATATATATATATATATATATAATATGTTTGCATTACCTCGCATATGCAAGCGCTATAGAGGAATAGAGGGCTCCGTATTTATCTCATAGCTGTTTTCTATACAAAATGTAAAAACAAAGATCCATTAACAAAAAGAAATCAATCCAGTTACCTGTTATGAGTGTCTAATTAACAACACTTTTTTTTAATCACACAGGTGCTTAACCCCTTCAAGCTTCAACAAGGTGTTGGACACTTTCTTCACAGATTTGGATCTATATTGAGGTGACAGCATCAGTTTAAACGATGCTCAGTTACTAAAGTGTCCAAAGTGTGCCAGGAAAACATTGCATAGCAGTGGTAGTCTGAATCATTGACGCAAGGAAGGTTGGGTCCATTCTTTCATGTTGTTTATGCCAAATTCTGACCATCTGAATGTCACAGCTGAAAGCCAGACTCATCAAACCAGTCAACATTTTTTCTGTCTTTCATTGTCCAATTTTGGCTTGTGTGAATTATAGTGTCCTGTTCTCAGCTTACATGGTACCTGGTGACATCTGCTGCAAATGAAAACTGGTATATAAAACATTGTTGCGAAAAACTGAATTATTCCAATCTATGTGGGTATAAATGGCAGTTAATTTAAAAAAAAATGCTGAACGTGAAACTGCAAAAGTGGTTGAGAAATAGTTTTTTTCTACCTCAAAATAAATGCTTATAAGGAGTCACTTTGCATGTTCAATGTTAGTCTCTGTTATGTTTTGTTTTTCTTTTAAACAAATGGAGAAGGATCAAACGACAGAAGACAAATAACTTCCAGACAAAACATTTAATTATCTTTTTCTATGAAGATACATTATGTACACTATGTCTTTTTTGTTATTTAAAATACCCATAATAAATTAAAGAACTACATTCATACATGTTACTTCTAATTAATAGTCATTTTAGGTATTGTTTGTACTCATTAAATGACTAAACTAAGCTTTAAGAGGAACCAAACATGAGACTTCACAAGAAACTCAGGGTACATGTTAACTGTAGGTGGAGGCTCCTTTGCGAGAGGAACGTGTCCTATTTTTGGGGGAGGATGGGGAGGATGGAGAAGAAGGGGAGGATGGAGAAGAAGGTGGAGAAGCAGAGCAGGGGAGAGAGTTGGGAGAATGTGGGTGTCCTCTGGTGGGACTGCTGCTGGGGGATCCCCGGGGGGACGAGTAGGGCGACAGGGCCTGGAGCACACGGCCACTGCCTTCCTGAAGTGCTTGCTGAAAAAGAACAGATAGCATGTTTACTTTGTGTTGTCTTGTTATATTTTGCTTAAGTGTTTTACGCTGGTCTTGTTATCGTGCTCACTTTACCCCCACCTGCCAAACTGAATATGCTTTATTTATTTATCTATTTACACAGAGAACCCATAAATGTGATTTCTGAGTGCGTAAGCTGGGGGAGATTTGGTTCCTTGGGTGAACTCAGCCGTGACTAGTGGATGTGTTGTTCAGAACCTCAAAGTGAAATCGTCTTTCAGCTTAAATATATTAAATTGGTGTGTTCTGTGCTTTAATCTTAAAGAAAACTTGCCCAAGCCCCATCCGGACCAAAGAGCTGCAGGAAGTTGGTAATGATTTCTCGTGACTTCTCTTCCCACTTATGGATGAAGTCCTGGCTCTTCTCCTCCACCCTGTTGACAAAGTGTTTGGACTTTTCTTCCACCGTACGGACCGTCTCTTTCATCTTGTCCACCTGATTCTGGAGCCGGTACTTATTCTCCTGCAGACAAAGCAAATTGTGTTCATTACTGTATTTAAATTATTTTTTTAAATATGCTTCTTTTATTAAATGTATTTTATGAAATGTTCTTACCTTAATAAACCCCACATTAAGTTCCCGGGCTGTGTAGCCTCTTTGTAGGTTCCGACGGACATAGATGTCATAGTCTCGGACGATACGAGTGATCAGATCAGATGTGGAAATTCCCTCTGTCCTCTGAGTCGCCACAAACATTCCTGACAGATACAAAAGAAATCTTGTCATAAATTCCAGTGATGAAAGAAATAGTACAACTTGAATTTTTCTTAATGGTTCATATAAATCTCCACCTGCTTCCTTGATATGCTTATAAACGTCCTCTGATCCAGCAGAGGTGTAAGGGATGTCATCATGAGCCACAAAGTCAATCTGTGTACAGTATGTCACATAAACCATTAAAAGACAACACACATCTTTATGGTTGTTATTTTGCTGTTAGACGTCACGTGTTCTGTTCTGATCTCGTGTTTCACCTTGTGTTTCTTGAGGAACTCTGGGCTGAGGGTCCAGGGAGCATCTCGCACCACCTCGTCAACGTAACGACAGTGCCGGAGGGCTTCGTAGCGTTCATCCTCTGTCATGACTGTGTATCCCTTAAACTTGTGGGTGAGTTCATCGCTGCACACTAGGGATAGAGATTTGCATCTAATGATTTTTGATTAAATCAAACATTATTTAATCAAAATGGAAATCAAGAGCAGGTTTCACCTTCAGCTAACAGCTTCTGGTGTGCATGGCATATGTGCATCAAACAGAGTCATACTTCACCTCCTACGATCAAGTAAGTGTTGGGGAACACGTTTTTGGCCTGCATCAGAGCTCGCGCATGTCCTGAATGGAAAAGATCAAAGATTCCGTCGGCGTAGACTCGCGCTGGACGATGAGCTGCCAAACAAACACAGTGGGAGCATGAAGATATGCCTTTCTCATCAAACAGTGGGCATGTATGTACTTTTATACAGTTATAATGCCTTTATCAACTATGCAACCAGCTGTAAAAAATAAATATATACTAATACCAAAATCACTTTTTATAAATGATATTTACTGATGTGAGCAGACTGAAACATTCCAAGCTGTCCTCCCTTTTCTCTCTGCTGCTACAGGCTCATTTGTTTAGGATCATTAGCAATGCAAATAAATATATAATGAAGTATAACCTGGTGTGCCCCTCCGTGCTTGAGCAATGGTCAACTTCTCATGAGTAATATCTGTCTCGTACCCAGATGGCTTGGCAAAAATGGCTGGCTCCCGCAGAGTCTGGACACACAGATAAGCAGGAGACAGACAGAGAACAGAAGAGCAGGCTATGAAGTATTTCTGTCCTGTTCAGGCTCTCATTGGTGTGTCAGGAAAGGTTCAAACTGAACTTGCTGTTGCAGTAACATTTCATCTCAGTATAAGCACACTTTACTCCTGAGGACAGGTTCAGAGTACCCAGGTTACCTAACCTACACACCTATACACAGTGAGGGAAGTATGATGTATTTGAATATGATTTAAAAAAGAAAGAGTCCGGCAGGACTGTTTACTTCTCCAGTGTTGTTGCTGAACTGAGAATCCAAGTACAGCAGTTTTATAGTACTGTTTTACAATGATTTTAATAAAACCTGAGGTGATGTGAACTGTGTAAACTTTACTATTTGTTTGACATTGCAGATAACATCTTTAGGACATAATTTAATGGTCCCAGCCCTCTGAAGCAATGGATGTGTGTTTATGGCATGGACTTTGTGTTGTCAGCAGATACATATATGTACCACTGCTGCCATGTTGTAAGATATACTTTGGACTATTGCTCAGCCCTCAGGTGTCTGGCTGGTGTCTTCAGATATCAGTGTGCAATGCATACACTTAAATATGATATTGAATTGTGCACAATTATGAAACAAACTGCGACATTTGATAATAGGAAATAATTTAGTTGAGGCATGACTTTATCAGCCATGTGATTCCAAATAATTGTTCCATATGCCTTCAATCAAACACTACTGAAGAATGCTACAGACAGAAACGTAAATCCTGACTGATGACATAAGTGATTCAAACACTTAAATATTTGCCTTTGTCATATTTAAAACTGTTACATTAAAGTGTTTTTATATTTAATCTTCTCAGTTCCGGCATCCACTTCATGTTCACTGGAAGTGCACTGCACAGTTGCCAAAAGTCACCCTGATAAAGCCCACCTACCCTTTGAGGGCCCCCTCTCCGGCTCTGCTGGGTCTGTTGTTGCTGGCTGTTGTTGCCTCGGCCTCGCCTCCTTCTAGCCATCCTGGACGTTGGGCCTTGTGTTACTGGTGTCCGCTAGCTCCAGCACTGAACTCACCTGCCACTCCTCTCAGCCAGCCGTACAACTTATCAGGAGAGATTTATAAGCCTGTGTGTTTTAGTTTAAGTTTGCACCCCATCAGCCTGCCTGACCCTGATGACGGGAGAATGCAGTGAGCAAAGTTCACGCCACTATGGTGAAGGTTTTCAGAACTGTAGATTGCGTTTCCAATCAATGATAAGCTTGCAAAGACATTTTTTTTCAATCACAGGAAAGTGTGTATGGTACCAGAAGTTACAGTGCAGCTATTTATCAATTAACTACCCAAAAGTATGCTTTGAAACATCTGTGAATTAGTTCCTGATTGTATATATTAGGGAGCAGAGGCTGCTAAGAGCAGAACACACCTCGGTGTGTGACGTTCCACACACCTGTTTGTTCAGAGTCAATCAGAGTAAATGTTACCTCTCCAGCTGGAAGGAAAACTGTGTGAACTTTTTGAACTTGTAAAGATGACTAAATGTGCTTATATCATCATTATCTGACTAATAACTAATAGTCCTTTTGTTGTAAACACTCACCGTCACATACTGGGCTGGCTAGTGACATACTGTAATCTTTTTCTTTTTTTAAACTGGCACCATTTGCTGAATTGCTGATGCACAAGGTTCCATAATCCTTTACTGAGAAGATGACCACATTTTGTAACCTAATTCACCATACTTCATTTTAAAAAAAGAAAACAAAATCCCCAAAGAAGAATGATTTCATATTCTCCAATGACCCTTCAGTGTTAATATTTGCCAAGTCCAAGTATTTCATGCATTTCCCTATAACATAATAATAATTAAAAAACTAAATAAGTTCAACCATGCCCTTACACTCCACCCCAGCTTTATCTACATCCAAGGTGAAGCATGATGGGAAACTGGGTGGGTGGAGATACAATGTGGAAGTTGGATAACTTAGCTCTGATATGTGTCTGTGATGTCACAACACCCTGCCAATCTGAGTAGCATGTTTTCAATTTTAGGAGATCCCAAAAAAAGTGACAGGGTTGTCTTTCGTTTTAAACTTTTGAGTTGGCCAGGACTTTAGACACTCGAATAAGGGCTCCATTGCACAGAAACGTATTATATTGTTATTGTTATATGTGCCCCTTTAAAGGATTGATTAAGCAATGAATATCCCCAGTGGAGTCAACCCTGCCTCCCTTACACATGATTCAGTTCAAAAAGAAGAAGGTGAAGACATGTGAAACAAAAACAAATAGGAAGTCCAGTGACCTAGATTCAAGCCTTTAACATGCACCTAGCATACTGATCTGACCTTTGCAGGACATTGCAAAGATAACAACTGTCTGGAATTACAATAAAAACATTCTTAAGGAATGTTTTCTGAGTCATTCCCAACATCCCCTTAATGTCTATGTTCCTGGGAAAGCTGTTGTGGTTTAAACATGATTCAATCTTTCTTCACAAACTCAGAGCTTCTCTGTAAATTTGCGTCTCTCCTCTATGGGAATAAGCATTTCCACATCTTATGCCTCTAATGTCCTCTCCTTTCCTGGGGTTGGCTAACTCAAAGTAAGTCCATATATGCCATGGCTGTTTTAAAAAAAAGAGAAGAAGAAAAAAAAGGAATTATGATTTAGATGAAGAACAGACATTTTATTCATAATCCATGCTGAAATAAAGAGCGCACACACACACACACACACACACACACACACACACACACACACACACACACACACACACACACACACACACACACACACACACATGCATTATTTATGTAAGAAAGTTAAGACCACTGGTCACATTCAACTGGTTATCCTTTAACTTTTCATTTAGTACCAGCTTGAAGTAAAATTCCGGTCCTTTGCTACAAAGCAAATAACTCTCCCATCAACTTCAGCTGCTTTTTTAACCTTATGTGAGCATATTACAGTCTGAGCAAACATTATACCTGCTTATAATAAACATGTTGCACACCACAATGTCCTTTTAATACGAGCATTTTTATTACAAACATTCTCACAGTGGAAAATTAAAATGAAATAGAAATTCAGATCAAGTAAAGTCAAGTTGCATTTCATCTTCAGCACTTCTGCTTCCAAGTACAGCCAGTTTCAACACCGAATTTTATCATTAAGGGTGTGTTTCATTTTCACAGATGTATTGTCATTAAAATAATTATATGTTAACGCGAATGAAAGGTCCATTTTAGCTGCTTAAATTGTTTTTAAAAGAGAACAAAAAGCACTGAGGATTTAAGGTGAACTTTTTTTAAATCTTTATTGTGTCTTCCAGCTAATCTGCTTCTTCTTTTGACAGGAAAAACTTTAAACATTAACTTGTTGTTTTTGAGTTAAAGGTTGGACAGTGAGAAGAAAATAAAGGAGTGATTCACCATAAAACACCCACGACAACGGAAACTGTGACAGAAATGTCAAGAACCACAGACTGTTGACTCCCCTTTACAGTCAGGCTTCTCCCAAAACTCTGAAATAACCATAATATAATGTAATATTTTCAAAATAGCTTGTGCATATCATCCACACCCAGTTACTTGCAATGTACTAACTAATGTAGGAGAAATGTGTATATTACAGGAAGTGGATGGAGGAACATTAGTGTAGTTTTCCTTTCTTGTCTGACAATAGTTAGGAAAACCCACTTACATTTTTCACTTTCATTCTCGCCTCATCCACTTTTCCTTTGTGAGAATGTCTTCAATAAACAGGGAATCAGTTGTTTTTGGCCCTTTAACTCACATAACCAGTTTTGGTTCCCAGGTCCCAGGACTGCCTGACAGGAATGTTTCACCTGTGAGCACAATGACCCGGGGACAGAGGTGTGGCCTTGTGAGAGCGAGCAGGGCGGGAGCAATGGACTCCTGCTCATCCTCTCACTTCCTGAAGGGAACGCGTCTCCAAACATGTGAAAATACAGCTGGAGGAAAACCTACAGCCTTCTGGACCTTTGACACAACAATCCAGGGAATCTTTTTCTCCACCAAAGGTAAGTCTGAACGTAGTAAGAAGCTAGAGAGAGCACTAAAGAACATCCGGTAAACACTCAGAAACTAGAAAAGAGGAATCTAGGGTCTGACAGCTTATGAACTCCAAGCAGCAAAGGTAACTGTTTTCAGTTTCACTTGAGATTGTTTGTCATTAGATATGATCAGTCTCAGTGGGTGGAACCGGAAAACAGAACAGATTTTCACCCAGTAAATTAATATCACTGCGAATGATAATACATCTTTTTCCATTCATTCATGACGGTGGTTTTATTACATCAGAGAGTAAGTTGATAATCAACCAGATCTTGACAGTCGAATCCTTTAGTGAAAATGAAACTACTTTCTGAGAAATGTATGCTGTGTGTTATATCAACATTTAATTTCATTTTATAAGTCAGTTGTTGTTTGTCTGATCCACTTTGATGTAGTCTGACTCCTACAATTTTGCTTGCAGTTTACTTGCTGGTGTAAAACATGTTCCTGGTTCCGTATCTGACTCTGGTCCTGCTGATAACACTTCAGATGTACAAAGGTGGGGCATTGAACATAACACTGGGAAATAGAACCATGTCAGTCTGCATCATACAGATGACCACAAACACGATGACTTGTGACAGCATTTATTGGTTTACCACATTTATTTAGACAGGTAAATGGCCCACACTGTAGCTGTACAGCAGCTGATTTACTGCAAATGCATCTGTGGGGAACTCCATAAATGGTGTGCCACTGCTATTGAGCAAGACAAAACCGTATCAGATTGCAACTGTCACATCTCAGTAAATAGCAACAGACATTTTCACCTGTAAGCTGTTTTTTTCAGAGACTGAGAATGCGCATGTTTTCAAGAAGAGAGATATCAGTCTGAATCTGAACCAGATAAAACATTGCAGTATTTAAGGGAAACAGGAACAGATGTTTGTGTCGGTTTTAGACAAAGTTGTTTTGCTCCGATTCATTTTAACATGCCGACAAAAATGAACATCAACTACCAGAATTTGTTGGTTTTCTTGGTGAATTATTATATACTTTAGTTTTATGGTAATAAAATATATAGTTTAAAGCTCCAGATTAACAAAAAAAGAAAAGCACAGGCAATCCTCTTCCTGGGGTCGTCTTTACTCTGCAAGTTAACTTATGTCCTTCCACTTCACCTCAGTCATCCCTTTGATATAAACTGTGAATAGAGTACATTTATTTTAAAACTATTGTCTAAAATTCAGGTTTGTCCATGAATTTGCTCATGAACCGTCTTTCTAGTGTTATTGACGAGGTGTACTTTTCACACACACCCTTATTCATACAGTGGAACACCCATGACAGAAACTTTAGATAAGCCATAAAATATTTAGTGGTTGCGCAGCTTTTAATTCCTACTGTTAATTCCAGTGTGAAAATGTCTCTATTATCTCAATTAACTTGTTTCTTTGCCTTTCTTTCCATCATTTCCAGCTCAAAAATGTGAAGAATTTACAGACTTAAATTTCAGTCACACCTTCATTGGGACCAGCATCAGCGTTAGACTGCTGCTGTACACCAGGAGCAATGCCACATGTGGCATTCTCTTATCGCATACAAACCTTTCAGACCATGCGCAGTTCAACTTGTTCCGACCCACAACATTCGTCATTCACGGGTATCGGCCCACCGGGTCTCCTCCTGTGTGGTTGCATGACATCACAGCACTGCTGCTGGCCAGAGAAGACATTAATGTTGTGGTGGTGGACTGGAACCACGGAGCTGCTAACCTCAATTATTTTAAGGCCGTGGAAAACACACACAAAGCAGCAGAGAACCTCACAGCTTTCATCCAAATGATGCAGGTAAGACCTCTTTCTGGTACTCTGGGATCAGCTCAGTCTGGATATCAGTGAGTGTCATGGTTTGTGTTCTGGGCAACATCTAATAACGTTTCTCTTCAGGAAAACGGGGCCAATCTGAGCTTTATACACATGATAGGAGTCAGTCTTGGAGCTCATATATCAGGCTTTGTTGGTGCCACCTTTAAAGGGCAAATTGGAAGAATTACAGGTAAAACTCACACACACCGACCGGGGCATAATTTCAAAGCACTTTAGGATTTATTGTTACCTGAAATCAACCACAATATTTCAAGCTCTTACAGCCTCTGAAATCACAAGAAGAAAAAAAAACCTTCTTAAGATTGTGTCTTTAAATACACTTAAACCCTTCTCAAGAGTTTTCTACTGCTGTGACACTTAAGTGAGCCTATTACAAAGACCTAATAACACCCAAATGCAAAGCACTGGGTGAGAGGAGGTTTGATACTTATTTTTTTATTTTTTAAGTTATTTTTATAACTTGTGAGGGTTGATTGGAGTTCCTCTAAAAATGTATATTGTTTTTTCTGCTATGAAATTGTATTTTCAATGCAGGCTAAAGGAGACCTAGCCTAATATATACTGACATTATGTGACATTTTGTGGCACTAGTGGCCTTTATTGAGAAAGTACATAGACAGGAAACAGGGGAAGACATGCAGTAAAGAGCAACAGATTGGGACTCAAACCTGCGCTGCCTGTGCAAGGACCATAGCCTCTGCTCAACCCACTGCGCCATCCAGGGCTTGTGTTTTTGAGTTTTAATGTGATGTAAGTGCGTTGTGTTTTGGAAATAATGACGCTACTAAAAGGAGCTGCTACTGTGATGCTCCCAGGTCTGGATCCTGCAGGGCCTCAGTTCACTGGGAGAGATAAGAGCGAGCGCCTGGACCCTGAGGATGCTCAGTTTGTTGACGTGCTACACACGGATATAGATGGTCAGTTCATTTATAACTTCTTGATACACAAAGGCTTACACACTTTGCATGTGTTATTATTTGAATATTTGTACCATCTGCATGTTTTCAGCGCTGGGTTTCAGGGAGCCTGTAGGGGACATTGATTTCTATGCTAATGGTGGAGCAGACCAGCCCGGCTGCCCAAACACCATTTTTTCTGGTGAGACTGAAAACATGAAAGAACTTGGTTGACAATGTTAAAAAAACAAAAACAACAAAAGAATCTGTTATTTGTATTCATGGCAACATTTTGCTGCTTTCCCCTACACAGGAAAAGCCTACTTTAAATGTGACCACCAGAGATCTGTGTCCCTGTTCTTGGAGAGCATGAATGGAACGTGCTCCAGCAGAGCGTTCCCCTGCTCATCCTATAAACACTTCCTGGATGGGAAATGTTTAAATTGTAAACGTTTTGGTGATGATGGATGTCCTGTCTTTGGTTAGTATTGAGAAACAGACATTCCTCCTATTTTTTTCTGTCAACATTACAATTGATTACGTTAAATGTGAACAAGCATTTTTTTTTTTAAATAATCCAGGTTATGAGGCCAAAAAATGGAAAAATTACCTGAAGAAACCAGAACCAATGAAAGTTTACTTCAAAACAAATGCACAACCTCCATTCTGTGGTAAGAACAAGCAGACCAGTAATCACTATAATCACATTAACTAAATACTCTAAGAAGAAGAGTAACAATTTATGTAGATTTTTAATTCATTTTTATTCTTTTATTTTAGTAACTGTATAAAAGCTTATAACCCTGCCTGCGCTGACATCTAGTGGTGGCTTTTTCTTTTTAACATTTCAATGCAGCACTGCTTAAAACTGCTTATAATTATAACACTATTGGGAAAAGGGGGGAAAAACAAGTCAAAATGAATGTTGTAGTTTATTGACATACCAATAGTTTCAAATACGTTTTCCTGTCAGTGAGCACTTCTACATCATTTTGGTAGTCTGTGTTCCTTTTATTCATAGCACAAATGCAGCTTCCAGCAGCATCAAAATCCACCGTTCCAGTCCACGAAAATAAACTTTTAATAACAAAAAACTGCTTTCTGCTGTCTGTGGGTGCTTTACTTTGCATTTTGCTATTTATTCTATTGTAAAATAATGATGCAACAACAAGTTGATCTTTAACTGCTCTCCTTACTGCTGCATAAAATCAGATTTGCTCCATATTCAGAGCAACTGTGAATAAATAATGAACAAAAGATTGATATGAGGATTTCTTCCTCAGTGACAAATTACATGGTGGATGTGAAAATCTGGAACAAGAAAGCTCACTGGGGATACTTGACTGTCAAACTTTATAACGACACCAAAGAAGCAGTGGCAAACATCGACCAGTAAGTTCACTTTGATTCTGTTCTGTTCATTACTTATATACTGTTCTCTCAATGCGAGTTTGCTTTTCTTCCTTTTGTCATGCTAGTAGAGAATCAGAGTTTAAGAAGTTCACAGAGACCAGACTGTTTGCACAATTTGACAAAGACATTCAGTCAGTGAAAAAGGTCTCGCTCAAATACTCCACTGGGAATGTGCTGCAGCCCAAACGTAAGCTCCGAATACTCAGACTCCGTCTCACTCACCTGGAACACCAAGAAAGGTACGGAGCACATGCTTTGGTTTTTAATACCTTCCCCTCAATAAACAACAACTTCTTTCAGAACTGTTGAAATTGCCTTTGTCATATCAAATTCCAGATTTACAGCAGTGTGTGTCTTTTCTAGGCCCTGGTGTCGGTATGACATTCTTCTAGAAGAGGACAGAGAGATCACATTCAAGCCTATTCCATGCGATGAATCCAACTTCTAACATATCTGGAATTTCAGCTGTACCAACAGCTTCTTCAGGACCACACAGTAAAAGGACTGCAAGAATATACATATCAGAGTATTTACTGACCCTGTGATTGCTTGATGTTGTATATTATATCATTCATACAGTTCGTTTTTTTTAAAGTTTATATATTTTTAAGAGAAAATACACTGTATATATACTTTGCATATATTTTAATAGATTGTGAAAAAGGATACTGTTTGCGTTTTACTTGTAAAGAAAATGAAAGTCTCGAAACATTTCAGTGTGATCATTTGAAAAATCATCCAGCTCCATTGAGATTGAGAGTGAGTCTTTATTTCATGCGCACTTCAGTTTGCTAAAACAAGACAATAACAAATGTCCATAGATAGATAGATAGATAGATAGATAGATAGATAGATAGATAGATAGATAGATAGATAGATAGATAGATAGATAGATAGATAGATAGATAGATAGATAGATAGATAGATAGATAGATAGATAGATAGATAGATAGATAGATAACTTTATTCCTCCCGAGGGAAATTCAGATAAGACAAAGAGATGCCATACCAAAGTCATTAAGTTGTAAAATTACTTTTTTTTAAATTTAATTTTTTTGCATATGGACTTTATCCTTAATTGTAAATAGAAATCCACAAAATAGTAGGCAACATGTTTGCAACGCTCCTTCACCTTGACATCCAGTTCATTATTTGACAGCAGCAAATTGTACAGCTGAAAATCAACTGGTGTCTCATATTATCGGTTCCTCAATATCACATTATGATAAACAACAAATTACAATTCTGTCTTGTAAAAAAACAACTGTTCACTTTCTCATCTTCATGAAAAGAACTAGACAGAAGAAAAACCTCAGAACAGTATTTTCTCTTCATGAACAACTCAAAATAGTATTAGCAAGACAGTCTCTCCCCTGAGGGATGTTAAAGACACACTGGGTAAGGAGATTCAGATGGAGACGCATATATAACAAGTATATATATATATATATATATATATATATATATATATATATATATATATATATATATATATATAAAAAGTGAGGTGTGAGAGGCCTGCAGAGCTCCCACCCCCAGGGAAGATCCTGCTGCACCTCTGACCTCTGACCTCACTCAGCCTCCTCTGCAGCTCCAGCAGGATTCAGTACCCTGGCAGCTCCAACATGTCAGATTTATTTTCAAAATAATCTGATAATTTTTTTTATCAGAAAGGAGTGAGTGTCATTTTTAAAAACTTACATACCAACATTCATCTGGTAAGTTTACAAAATGCTTTTTATAATTTCAGAATCTCCTTTTCTTCCCTGAAGATCCGTCCGCTCATTTGGACATGTGCTTCTTGATCCGTTGAATTTCCATCTTTAGAAAAAAAGCAGGGCATAATGGCATACATACTTTCTGAGTTACTGCAAAAAAAAAGAAAAAAAGAAGGTGCACTTGCCATCTTTAAAAAGAGCTAACATTTTAGTTTCTTTACCTGTAAAGTTAAGCGAATTCTCTTCTCTTCATCAAGCTCATTCATTAGCAGCTTAATTTCTTTACTGGAATGCAAAATGAATTAATTCAAGAGAAAACAAAGTGCCGACGCATGTTGTGGTGCAGACAAGCTACCTGCAGCCCATTACAGGAAGAAAGACGTACTTGTGCTGACTCTTCATCTGCTCTAACTGGTCCCTCAGGTCTCTCAGCTCCGTCTGCAGTCGCTTCAAGTTTGGGGGGGCGTTTTTGTCAGGGTCTCTACTTGGTTGCAGGGCCGAGGTGGGACCTGGGGGGGCCTGGGGGGGGCCGGGGGGGTCCGAGGTGGGACCTGGGGGCACATCTGGATGCAGAACAGCAGAGAGAACCTCTGGCAGCAGAGAGGGGAGAGACTGCGTGGGTACACTGTTGGCTTCTACAGCCTGTGGAAAATAATAGAAAATACTACATGATAGATACAGTACTTATGGAGAAAGTGCATAAGCTCTGGGTTGTTTTTTTTTTAAACTCACTTGCATAGCAGAAATAGTTCTACTTGCTTCTTGAGTATTTTCCTGGTGTGATGAAGAATTTATTGCTTCACTCCGGTTTTCATTTCTTTCTTCCTCCATCAAAAGTGTTTCCTGTACAGTAAGTCTAGTTTAAGTTGTCTGATACTTGGCTGAAATGAAATTATATATTGCAATGAACCCATCACTCAATAACAACAACAACAACAATAATAAAGTCATACTTAAAAGGGACCTATTATGGCATTTAATGTCTATTTTAAACAGGCCTTGAATGTCTTAAAAACAAGCTTTTGATTGTTTTTTCTAAATAAATCAGAAATTCAGCCTCTGGGCCATGTCTCTAGTTTTACCGTTTCTAACCTCCTTCTCTATGAGGGATTCTGAGGGGCGGGGCTATGATAATGAAGCTCTGTGCTGATTGGCTGCTGGAATGACATGTAGCAGGGGGGGGGACAAAGCCTCGCTCCGGCAGAAGAGCAGCGGCTCTGTACACTATTAAGGCTGATTTATGGTTCCGCATTAAACCAACGCAGAGCCTACGCCGTAGTGTACGCGGAGACGCGCACCGTAGGCTCTGCGTCGATTTAACCCGGAACCATAATTCAGGCTACCGTGTCCCATGCGATGCAGGCGAGCGTCAGCGACAAAATCAATTCCATTGTTTTATTTTCTATTGGACTATCCTAACTGGCCGCAGCGCGCCGTTTTCAGCTGAACATTTGTCGGTCGCCCTGCTTCGATTCTCTTCCTGTCGCTCGCGTTGAAAGCCGCTTGAAAGCACTGTAGGAAACCGTCATGATGAGGAACGGCTGATCCAGTTATCTCTATGATTCCTCCTCATTTCACTACAAAAACCTCAATAAAGTGGCAGCTGCTGGAGGGAGATGGACAGAGAGCGTCCGATGTCACGAAGTGCTACGTGATGGTCGGACGCTCGCAAACAGAAGAACAAATTTCCCAGAATGCTTTTCGTCGTCATTTGCAGACTGAATCCAAAAAAAAAAACATGGCAGACATTTCTTATTTTTTAGTGAATGAAATCAATATTTTGAGTTAGTTTCTGCATAAAAATGCGTTTTGATTACATTTCTAGCGAGAAATATATATTTTACTTTCATAATATTCACTCAGTGAATGTACATAATCACTCGTTTGCCGAAGATAACGGCAGTATAAAGGCTGATTTATGGTTCCGCGTTACACCAACGCAGAGCCTACGGCGTAGGTTACGTAACCTACAACGTAGGCTCTGCGTCGATTTAACGCGGAACCATAAATCAGCTCCGGAGCCGGCAGGCAGAAATCTCAAAATTTTCGGAGCAAATTTCTTAACAGGCGTAGCTACAACTGCATCTATTAAACCAACATTTATCTTCCTAAATGATTTATTTCAGCCAGCGGTAATTCTCCACAGAGCTGCAGGTTTCTCCCCGGGAAGATGGCTCAGGTTGACCTGGCGATCATGTCTGTACTCCGGCTGCTGCTGCTCGGAGCCGGCGGTTCTTCTCATCTCCGAAAACATCGGATCAAATTTCTACAGCACAACAGCTGAAATTAAAACAGCTTTTGGCTCTCAGCTTCCTGATTTTAGGGGTGGTGCTGAAAGTTGGAGTAGTGGGAGTATTGGGACAGGGAACAGGGAAGATTTCAAGTGCCCTAAAATCTGTCCCTTCTTTTTTAGGGGTAGTGATAGTGAGGGAGGGCTAGTGGAAGAAAGTAGGGGGTGTATTGGGATTGAGCCTTAGTAAACCTGTAGTTAGTGTTAGTAAACATCTAGTTAGTGTTCAGTAAACCTGTAGTTAGTGTTAGTAAACCTCTAGTTAGTGTTAGTAAACCTCTAGTTAGTGTTAGTAAACCTCTAGTTAGTGTTAGTAAACCTCTAGTTAGTGTTTAGTAAACCTCTAGTTAGTGTTAGTAAACCTCTAGTTAGTGTTAGTAAACCTCTAGTTAGTGTTTAGTAAACCTCTAGTTAGTGTTAGTAAACCTCTAGTTAGTGTTTAGTAAACCTCTAGTTAGTGTTTAGTAAACCTCTAGTTAGTGTTAGTAAACCTCTAGTTAGTGTTTAGTAAACCTCTAGTTAGTGTTAGTAAACCTCTAGTTAGTGTTTAGTAAACCTCTAGTTAGTGTTAGTAAACCTCTAGTTAGTGTTTAGTAAACCTCTAGTTAGTGTTAGTAAACATCTAGTTAGTGTCAGTAAACCTCTAGTTAGTGTTTAGTAAACCTCTAGTTAGTGTTAGTAAAGCCTCTAGTTAGTGTTTAGTAAACCTCTAGTTAGTGTTAGTAAACCTCTAGTTAGTGTCAGTAAACCTCTAGTTAGTGTTAGTTAACCTCTAGTTAGTGTTAGTTAACCTCTAGTTCGTGTTAGTTAACCTCTAGTTAGTGTTAGTTAACCTCTAGTTAGTGTCAGTAAACCTCTAGTTAGTTATAGTAAACCTCTAGTTAGTGTTTAGTAAACCTCTAGTTAGTGTTAGTAAACCTCTAGTTAAACCCCTAGTTAGTGTTTAGTAAACCTCTAGTTAGTGTTAGTAAACCTCTAGTTAGTGTTTAGTAAACCTCTAGTTAGTGTTTAGTAAACCTCTAGTTAGTGTTAGTAAACCTCTAGTTAAACCCCTAGTTAGTGTTTAGTAAACCTCTAGTTAGTGTTAGTAAACCTCTAGTTAGTGTTAGTAAACCTCTAGTTAGTGTTTAGTAAACCCCTAGTTAGTGTTAGTAAACCTCTAGTTAGTGTTTAGTAAACCTGTAGTTAGTGTTAGTAAACCTCTAGTTGGGGCACGGTGGCGCAGCTGGTAGTGCAGCCGTCTCACAGCAAGAAGGTCCTGGGTTCGATTCCTGCCGGGGGACGCTGTGGGTGCTGAAGTGCGTGTTAGTTCCCCCATGACTTCAGCGCCCACACCCTGGGTGGGGTTGGCGAAAAGGGCCTTTCTGTGTGGAGTTTGCATGTTCTCCCCGTGGGTAGCTAATGGGAGCTACTCTCACAAAAACATGCAACAGTCCTGGGCTCTACTGCCCCCTCTGGCCAACCGGGGCGCCAGATGGGGTGGGGAGGATCTGGCCGGAATACCGTGATCCTTCCACGCGCTACGTCCGGTCAGAGAATCCTCACCCTGTCTGGTGAAAAGAAGCGGTCCGTCACTCCTCAGGATAAGAAGGAGACCTGAGCTCAGTGCAGGGCCCTCCCTGGGTTGGCAGAGGGAGCAATGGACTGTTACTTACACTGGGTGATGAAATGGGTAAAAAAATCGGGGATAAAAAAAAAATATTTAAAAAAAAAAGTAAACCTCTAGTTAGAGTTTAGTAAACCTCTAGTTGGTGTAAACTCTAGTGTGTTAGAGTCAGTAGTCATGGTTGCAGCTATAGAACAAGACTATAATAGTTAGTCTCAAACAGCTTGGTGGTAGATATGCTGCTATAGGCCTATGCTGCAGGGGCACCGACATGATCCACTGGGCGGTGTCCATCACCCCTCCTTCTCTTTCCTTTCTCAGTTATTAATAAAAAGTATCTCATCACCATCACTGTTCTCCATCGTTCCTGTAGTTTCTTGTGCTGCTCTGCCCCCATTTTTTTAATGATTGATTTTTTAATGATGAAGTTGAATGAATGAATAAAAATATATTTATTTCGGTCAGGTCATTCATAATGTAGTCACCAACTGAAAGCATTAGTTCACATAAAAAAACAAACGAGACCTAACCGAAAAGGAATAGGCTGAAGCTATTGCTTATTTACGCCTACCCTTCTCACATGATCAACTTATTCAGATCAAACATACAAAACATAATATAAAAAAATAAATCATATTGTTTACACAATCCCAAAACATAATTCCGTAATAGTATCATCTACTGGATCCCTCATATTTTTCAAACACATTAAACGTAAACAAACGTTTGAAAGCATAAATCGACTGACACATCTTCAATTTATCATCAAGTGCATTCCATATATTTACTCCCCTTACAGTAATACATTGATCTTTAATTTTAGTCCTAGACTTTGGTTTTACAATCATACGATTCCCTCGAAGCTTATATCTACTTACCCTTATTTTAAACATGCTTACAATTTTACCAGGTAACAATCTGTTGAACACTTTGTACATTATCAGTGCTATTTTGTATTCCACTAAATCCAGGAATTTAAATGCCCTTAATTTAATAAATAATTCATTTGATGGTTCTCTATAATTTGATTTTGTGATAATCCTTACCGCTCTTTTTTGAAGAATAAAGATCGGTTTAGTATGGGTAAAATATGCACTCCCCCATATTTCTAAACAGTATGTAATGTAGGGAATAAACATAGTGCAATACAAAATATACAAAGCACGCTGGTTCAACATATCTTTTATCTTATATAATATGGCTATCGATTTAGCTAATTTAGATTTGACATGATTAATATGCATCTTCCAATTTAATTTATGGTCCATGATGACACCTAAAAATTTTGTCTCAAACACCCTTTCTATTTCTTTATCTTCTATTCTCAATTTAACTACCTTATCTATTTTACGGTTCCCAAATATGATAAACTTTGTTTTACTTATATTTAAAGATAACTTATTTACATCAAACCATTTCTTTACGAGTTTCATCTCATTTTCAACAGTAGCTATAATTTCAGTTAACTGGTCCCCGGAACAAAAAAAATGTGTATCATCTGCAAAAATGATACAGTTCATACTTTTTGATACTTTAAAAAGTTCGTTCAGATACAAAATAAATAATTTTGGGCCCAGCACAGACCCTTGCAGGACCCCGCATGTAACCCTCAATAACACAGAATCAGTTTTATCACAAGATACATATTGCCATCTGTTACTTAGATAAGAACACAACCAGGAGTAAGCTACCCCTCTGACGCCATACTTATACATCTTTTGCATTAGTAATTCATGATCGATCGTATCAAAGGCCTTTTTAAGGTCAATAAAAATTCCTATCGTGTGTAATTTATTATCAATGGCGGTAGTTATTTCATCCATGAGTTTTATAAGTGCTAATCCAGTAGACTGATTTGCTCTAAAACCGTACTGATTCTCACTCATGATGTTATGCTTTTCTATAAAACTATCCAGTCTTGTGACAAATAATTTCTCCAAAATTTTTGAAAATTGCGGAAGTAAAGACACTGGTCTATAGTTTGACAATAGTTCTTTTCCACCAGACTTATATAAAGGAATTACTTTTGCCGTTTTCATTTCATTTGGAAATATTCCAGTTCTGAATGAAAGATTAAAAATATAGGTCAGAGGTTTAACCACACCTTCTATAGTGTCCTTCATTAAGGCCATGTCAAAACCCTTATTGTCAGTGGACCGTTTTCTTTTAAATGCTCTGACAATCCCCTTAACTTCCGTTTCGTCAGTGGCTGTAAGAAATATACTATTTACATTAGTTTCTGTCAAATTACTTACTAGATCTGTATTAATTGGTGCTGCAATATCACTTGCCAACCTCGGTCCTACATTGAAAAAAAAACTATTAAATTCATTTGCAATATTTTCCTTGTCATAAATATGAGTATCTCCCTTTAAGATGGCTTGGGGAAAGCCAGATTTACCTGTGTTCTTTTTAATCAAACTGTTAATACTTTCCAAGTCTCTCTTATATTGTTTTTACTATCCTCCATTAGTTTACTATAGTAATTCTCCTTACTTATCCTAATTATCTTTGTCAATCTATTCTTGTATAGCTTGTATCTTCTTTCATTTTTATCTGTTCTACTTCTTATAAATTCCCTGTATAGTATGTTTTTCTTCTTGATTGCATTCTGTAGGGATTTGGATATCCATGGCTTATTTTCTTTTTTACTTTTCTCACTACATGCTCTCATTGAGCAATTTCTATCATAACATTCTTTAAATATACTCAAAAATGAATTATATGCGACATTTACATCTTCAACATAAACAGATTCCCAGGTTTGTCTCATCAAGTCCATTTTTAATGACTCCAGTCAAGTTAATGATTGATCTCCCATTAAAATGGAAATACACCTTGCATATGTTACAGGTAAAGTAGAATTTAAATTTGCTTCATATAAAAAGAGGCCAGAGTAAATATCTTCTACTCCAGTACTTGTCTGTGTGTGTATGAGTCAGCTCAGAAAAGTTAAATTTATCCCAAGGACAGATGGGACACCAGCAACGCCACTCACGCTCCTCAATCAGGGAGCCAACTTAAGACAGAGGAATGTCACTACAGTGGAGTGGCTCGGTTTAAGTTTATACCTCCCAGATTCTGGAGCTCTGACTGGAACTGCTCTGAGCTGCCGCTCACTCAGGATCACAGACACAACTGTAACAAACTGTTCCGTGTCTTTGAAAGAAACGGAGAACAACTGTTAAAACATGCCTTGCAGAGCCGAGAACTAACTCAAGCTCAAGACTGGTGAAGGAATGCATCATTATCACAGGCATCTTGCTCCTTTTGTTGGTTTGGGTTTTTTTTAAATGTCAAAGCCTGCAGTAACATTCATCCTTGATTCAGTCGGAAATCAGGAATTGGTAGTATTTCAACAAGTGCAACAGTTGCAAGGCTTCCCAGGACTGAGGGCTGAGCTACAGATGCCCAGCATGACAAAGATCAATACAAGCACAGAGCCAAAGACAGAAAAACCTGCACAACATTTAAGTCTACGTCTACAAATGACACATCAGCAGAGCATAAATCAACATACATGCTCCACATAATAAAACTATTTACTCTAATAAATCTTAATCCGTGGGAAAAACTTTACTTTCATTGTTACAGTAAAGGCAGCTGTTTCAGACATCCCACACCAATCAACAAATGTGCAACACACGCTGGTCCCAGTGCAAATAAAGTAGCGCCGCTACAGATTATAGTCATTAGTAAACACAGTTAAACAAATGCCAGACCGTCAGTTCCAGCACCGCTCTTGAGTTTGCACTCACCGTGTTTTTCCCAGTCACTAGTGAGATACAGCAACATCTGTGTTAACCTGACACCACGGTTTGTAATCTTATGTGGTGCATGTTGTGATGAGGACTGCTAGCGTCAGGGCTAAGTTTAGAGCAGGACAGAAAGGAGCTCCAGTCTGCTACAAATATCACTGGGGCATGACAAAGGGCATCAGCATACAGGAGGAAACATTAGAACATCAGGAGAGGCATTGGTTGGAAAAGCTCTTAACCTCAGTTTTTTGTTTGCTTTCTATTCTGAAGAAGTTATTAAAAGGATTTTTCTCAGCCCAACGCCTGACTTAAAAAGAGCCACTACTACCTCCACTACATAATGTGGCTTAATGACATTACATGATGTTTTTAGAAACACTAGTCTTCACTTGAACCTCACTGTACGTGTAAACAACTGTTCTCAGCAGCACGACGATGCAGGGCTGGACAACTCTCAGGACCTGCGGTGCGTCCCAAATGCCATACTAAACAGTATATACTCAAAAAGTGTACTTAAGTTCGGCACACTTATGAGTAAATATCAGAAGTATGCATTAATTTGGACGTACTACTCAGAGACACACGGCACTTCCTGCCGTTGGGAGGGGGTTGATACCATGGTAACTGCCGCCGTCACAGCAGCATCACCCCTCCGCTCTTTCCAGTTTATCCTGGCCCAAACAAGATGACATTATATAATATAATTATTATAATATACAAATATATTATTATATAATAATATGATTATACTTATGGCATATACGTATCTGCGCAGCACTTAGCAACCAAACACCGCTGCATTGCATTGTGGGAAGTTTCTGCTTAGCTAGTGTCCATCAATCCACACTAATACATTTCTCCAGAATGAGTATGGGTAGCACGTGCGTACTAATGTACGCACGTACTAATGTTTCATACGCAATAAAAAAATCTCACATACTGTTTTTGCTACTCATTAGGGTGGATTGGGGTTTGGGACGCAGCTCTGGACTCTAAAGCCATCTGAAACTGGAGGGCAGTGTTCTGTGAGCTGAACATACATGCATAAATAACAGCTGGTAAACGTACATTAAGAATTACTAGCTGTGAAGATTTTTGACTGCCTCGAAAAAAGGAGAATTTCTATGTTAAAAAAAACAAGGAGAGAAAGGAGGTTAGCTCAACCCTGGTCCCAACTTCAGATAAGAGCAATATTGGATTTCTGGTGTTGAACATTTTCACAAAATGCTTCAATCTTAAAGTGATTTTTCATTTATATTTTCCAGACGATACTTACTGCTTCAAAGAAACATTGCTTCTCCAATTTAAACTTAGACAAAAAGAAACTGCTCAGACTGTGTTAAATCTGATTTTATTTAAAGTGGCAAACACAATGTATGTTTACATTTACAAGTTGTCAAGGCCAGATATCAAAGTAAAAATTTGATTTTTGGATGTAAACAACAAAAATGCACTATGATTAAAACAGAGAATTCCTCTTGTTAAGCAGCATCTCCCAAATCATAAAACCAACAAAACCCAGGACAGAATAGTGTATATTACAAATATCCTAAAACAAAGTAAAGCACTACTTCATGATGCAAATGAAACACTTATACCAGTGACAAAATGTAAGCACTTCCGGGTCCAGAGGCAGGTGGAGGCCGGTAAAGACGTTTGGACGGGAGGGGGGGCGGCGGCAGAAGATAGAAGATCTGGATGACAGTTTTCTTCTTTTTTTCCCCCACAATCTGCAGCCTGTGCTGAGATTATCAAAAACATAGAAGCCATTAGAACGATATATTTTGCATTGTTGACTAATATTAAATCCCAAAATCCCAAAGTAAAAAATTTTGAATAAGCCAGAAGATACGTACCGGTGATCACCAGCGCTGCTGGGGGGGTCCCCGGGTGTGAGGGGCACGCTGACGCATCACTCTCATGTTCCGGTACTTGGACACGATATTGTAGCTTTTTCTGAACACTGGCTTATGAGTTGGAAAAGGACGTGGAACTAAAGTCTCCTTATGAATACAAGAAAATCACATATACGTTATCAACAAATGGTTAGTGTTCCTTTTAACAATTTCCAAAGGAAGTGTATGAGCCTTTAAGACTTAAACATACCATGAGTGGTCTTCTAACGTTCCCCTGCAGGTCCAGGCCCGTCTTCCTGGGCTCACCAGAATACGATGGCCTCTGTAAAACACGATACTCCTTATTACAGATGCCAATATTCCTTATACATTCAAAATTATTTGTCCACTTGTAAAAAAGTAGGTATATGAAGTCAAAATGTTTAGACATCATTAGGTTTCTCCGCTCCAGCTACCAGTATGGCCATTTACAGTGAAAACGGCTTTTTAATATGCCTTTTCATTACTAATTTAACAAAAACACTACTTGTTTTCATCAAACAACATTATAAAGCTTACTCAATTTAATTTGTATAAACATTTAATTTTTCTGAAATAAATCAAATAAAACATTTTAATATTGCTGCTGTCAAGCTTAGTTTTCCACCTGTGCAACCTTTTAGGTGTCAATAGGTGCTTCCATACTGGCGTTCTGTAACATGCCCGTTGAAGTGGGGCCAATTTTACTCCATTGGCCTTTACATAGTGGCACAAGGAAGAGAGGAAAATCCTGCAAATCTGCATCTTTAAATCTGCGAAACTGCCATTCCAGAACTGAAGTGTGACTCCAGTGTGCGTGAAATAAGACTGAAGGCATCAATCACGTTCCTTGCACCCATATTAATAATAATTTTAAAAACCTATCAGTGGAGAAGATGCCTCTTCATATTCTTACAGTCCTTTTAACGGAAGTTGTGCAAAACAACGTGTGATTTGGAGAAGTTCACTGTGAAGGTTTGAACAGTAACTAGACAGATCCAGCTGCAGTGACAGCGTCAGTACAGTAAATCCTCCAGCTGGAATGTCCAGGTCTTCCTCCCCAGTGGGAGTTGGTTTTAACTGAGCGCTGCTCCCCCTGGAGCCAAGTGCAGCTCTGCTTATGACTATGGTCGGTAAACGTACGTGATCAAAAAGTTGTTCAATTCACACACTTATCACTTGCTTACAGAACAGGGGGAAGGCCCTCACATCCACAACTGGACTCTCCTTTTGGTCCACTTCAGGAGGTGGGGGGAAAAAAGTGATCAGATTTGTAGAAAGTGGCTTTTACATCCAGGCACCGTGACCAGCAAAGGGGGGGGATGTTCTGCAAAGACATGCCAGTATGCAAGCACCTCCTGAAAAGCAATCATAATAGCAGAAATTACTAACTTACTGGCATGGGTCCTGGTCTCCTGAATGGTCTGCCAGATCTGTTGCCATCATGCATCATATTAAAAGGTCTGCAAAAGCAGAAATACAGTGATTAATTGTTTGCAGTCAATATTTTTTAAGTGCAGTTTTATCTAAAACAAAAACAATGGCCAAAAACTGACACCACAGCATGTTTGTGTGCATTTGATTCATCCACATGCAAACACAATAGATTGATACCCAATCCTGTGAGGAATTTTTACTGGATTCATGTCTTACCACTCAGATGCAGCAAACTTTCAGACACTTTCATCCTCTTTTATATGGGTGATAGAAAAACAGCACTTCTTAGGACTAAGCGGTGAGATCTAGTCACAAATTTGATGTCACATATACTACTACATTACTGTAATCATCTAATTAAAAGCATCTTTAACAGCTGTGTTTTTGTAACAACTGTATTAGGAACTAATACCGTTGTGCTGTTAGTCCACAAGCACAATAATTTCAGTGGAATTTAGCCAGTTTGTCCAAAGCATCATGCTAGTTATTTTTCTAAAATAATTTATATAAATAAATAAATATATATTTGTATTTATTTATTGAAAATTGCAAAGCTGGGAACAATGAAAAATGTTTTAAGCAAGTCTCCTCCTTATGAAGAATGTTGACTTTGTTGAACATGGTTCTACTCAGCGTCTTCGGTACCTGAACACCCTCCGGTCCAAGTATCCTCGTTTTCTGCCTTCAGGGGATCTGGACTCAATGGATTTTTGAAGTTGCTTTTTTGGTGGAGTGTCACTATTTGAACAGCAGTCTGAAAAGAAAAGTGAAAATAAAAAACATTTTGGTAAAGATTCTTCCAAATTTAAAAAAAGAAGAGGCAAGAAAGATACATTTCTGAATAAAACGAATCATTGGGAAAAACATGGGAACCGACTTGTGAATTAGAACATGCAATGTGAAAGCCGTACCAGCCTTGGCCTTGGGGCTGGGAGCCCTGGGAGCTCTGGGAGCACTGGGAGGAGAGCAGTCTTTGGAGGATGACGAGTCCCAGTGGGACAAAACAACAAGATCACGGTTCTCAATAGGAGAAGATCTTAGGAGAGAATCAGAAAAGTTGTGTTTACAGGATTGTAAATCAAGCTCAAAAACAATACTGATGTGAAAAAATAAGGCTGTAGGGAAAAAAAAGTGAACGTTAACCTGTCAGCTCTTAGAGAAAATGCAATTAAAGCCAGGAATGAACAGCAGTGTTTTGCAGGCAGACAAAAGCTATAAAGCCACACATCACTTAGGTACTTACAAAAACCATGGAATGTCCATGCTTCTTTACTCCTATTTTTGTACCCTGAATCAATCTGTGCTCGCTCCATTTAATCAGCAAGTGTTAGAGGTCAAGTCTTGAAGACTTTAAAATACTGGTGTGCATCACATTGCGGTCTTCAATCGTCCCTCTGAGACGAACAGGAGAGCAGTAACGTCATCCGTCAGAATGAACTTCAGAGGCTTTTCCCCATCAGCCACGTCTAACTGTTCCTTCAGGCTTCTTCAGTCAAGGATCATCATCAAATGAGTTTCACCAGAATCACATTTAGAGTTTTCAGGACATGTAGTATTCGCATGTAGTGAGGCAAAGGGAAAAATATATCCAAAGAAGTTACAGGCTCACTTTAGCAATTTCTTTTCCACTGCATGTTTTTATACCACTCAAGTGTTACGGGTTTGTAACCCCCACAAAGGAGACCTTCGTTCCATTAGACCTGATGCTCCTCTTGAATCTTTAGGGAATGGCCAAGATGCTAAGAGGTAAGAATCAGCCGACTTGCTCAGCAGCCAAATTGTCTTGGTCCTCTGCAGTCAGAAGTGCCAGAATTCAACTTAAAACATCTTCTTTCCATTATGCTCATTGGGATACAACTGCATCTTGATGATGATACTCAGTGACAAACTTTGGTTGTCCTTGTGTAAAGGAGATTGCTTTGATTTCCCTCAGACAGAAATTGGAAAGACATGCTGATCTGAGGCTCCAACCTCTCTCCGGTATAAGGAGAACCTTGCTGTGTGGTAAGATTGACCCCATGCGGTATTTACTAAGAACACTTGCCACTTGAATTCTCCATTTTTGTTTTCTTCATGTTTGCCTCAAGTCCATTTCCATTGGTCCATCTTTTGCACCATTTATGTCTGATTTGTTTTTTGGTATTCGATGGTGTTCTTGTATGGTCATCCTTTGGGAACCATTTAAAATAACATTTGATGGCAGTAATTGTTGACGTTGCTGGAACAGATGATTCCACATCATGGTTCTCCACAAGAAGCTAATTTGGACTCTGATGGATTCCATAAATACATTAACATGACTTCCAGTTCTGACATCCAGTCCACATCTGAAAACATGGGAGTCTCTGCAATGTTTCTTGAATTTTCCAGACAAGACCCCAATGTGTTAAAACATTTTGGCTTTTCTTCATTAAGTGGGTTCCAAAAATGTCCATCCAGTGCAATCATGCTTCATCTGGCACACAACTGTCCTTCTGTTGTCCATCCACTTTGGTTTCCACTTCTTTTCATTTGACACCATAAAAACTGTACAGCCAAAAAATAAGGCAACTTTTTCCTCTCTTCTTTTTTAAGAATTAAAAACTGTAAAATGCGGGCTGATTTTCTTGCCCTAGCCATTCATTTTGGAGGTTTTGCATAAGAACTTTAACAATTCAAATTACCAATGAGCTAACCTTTTAAAACATCAAAAGTTAAAGAGGGAATAGATGTAACAGCAAGATTGCATGCATCAGTTGTCCACTGGCTTGGGATGGCGAGAAATGTTCAACTAATATTCTCCAGAAACTTTTCAGGATTTTATGGCTTCAGTTGTTCGTTGATAACCACCATCATCCAACTTGCTGCTGAAATAACTGCGAATCAGAGAGTCCACAGCAATTATTTGATCCTTCATTCCGCTTGCTTTTAGAAGTCAATTTTGCGAGTAGGGCAGCCAGACTTTCCTTTTCTCAAGGTTCACATATGGATAAATGTTTCCAGTAATTAAATCATTGCTGAATGCCTTTCAACTAGGTTGGACTCCTCTTCAGGTCTGCCAGCTGTCATGCTTTGCATACAGAAGTGGACTTTCACACAACTTTTTTTTGCATTCTTTACAGAGAAGACATCTTCTTAACACGTTGATGGGCACTTCAGAAAGTGAGGCCTTAGATGGGATCCATATCATTTTTTCCACACTCCTCAAGGTTATTTACATTTTTCTCAGGATCTACAACAGGTCGGCCTTAAAAATATATTTTGTAACTGGAGTATAAAACTTCTCTTCATCCCACTGGATAGGTTGGTATTTTTGTACACATGTAGCACGCAGATAAGGAGGCATTTGAGCATGTTTGTGGCTTTGCATCAACTGAATCACTGTTGCACATTTAGCTCATTATGACATCTCCACTTCCCACTGCTGGCACCTCTTTCACACATTCTTTTTGACCTCCTAATCATCATCAAGCCCCTGCGAACAGTGCTACATTGAAAATACCATACCTGTGTGTCTTCAAGGACCGGCGAGACTCCACCTGTTCTTTTCCTGTGCCAGTGTCTCTGGAAGACTTGCTGGCATTGTCTTCCTCTCTGGGGGGGGGCTGCTGGGACTGCTGTTGTGCTCTTCTTGGTTCACTCTTTTTCAGAGGAAATGCCTTTTGTTGGAAACGTTTCTTCCTCATGGCAAGAACAGTGCTGATGTTTGCCCGTGCAACCATGTCACCCTGACGAGGCCTGCGTTTCACAGGTGGAGGTATTTTGATCCTCATGAGAGACTCTGCTCTGATTTGTCGTCTCTTAATCAGGTAACTTTTATCACTTGTAGACCAGGGTTTACCACCAAATGGCCTGGGAATATTTAGCAGTCCAGATGCGTCTCTTCTGGGGTGCTTTGCAATGTTCTGCTGCTCAGCAGGGTCTGATGAGGGCATGCTGATGTGGGATATCCTTCTCTTCCGAGGTGCCGCCACTGGCCTCTCCTGAGGAGTTCTGTGGTAGGAAGGTGATGGAGCTCCTTTCCATGAGGGGGGTCTGTAAGGGGGCAGGTGAGGGGTTTCTTGTGCCCTCTCCCTACTGTGGGATCTGCTGCCCTGCCTCTCCAGAGGTCCACGCTGCCGCCTGGAGTCTTGTTCAGATGACCACCTGCACATCCATCAAACAATAGAAAAATCATTACAATGACAAATCCATTGCCATTTTAAGTGGGGGGCGGAACTTTTAACTGTTATCTTAAATGTAGCCACTTCACACAGCTCAAAGAGCAATTATAGATGTAACACTCCTCTTACTGGAACATTTACACGAGACCCACTTTAATCCCCATACAATACATATGAACTGGGACAGAGTAGAGTTGACCAAAACAACCCCTGTGGCTGGGAGGAGCGACCAGCTCTGACCTCCTAACTATTTTAGCCAGCTGGGGCTGTTGCTTCACTCCTATACCTCTCTGCACACGAGCCTCTCCCATACATCTCTCTGGGGCTCCTCTGTGACCCAGAAGGCCGTTGCTCTCCATTGTGTGGATGAGAGAAGGATCCAGGCTCGTTCCAGCGCTTTACGCCGTGACCAGAGTGTTCGTGGGGTCTTTCTCTTGGGTGAGGGTCTCGATTCCGCTGCTCGTCATGAGGAAATGCTGACTGCCTCTTTGGGCCCCTGAATGATCCCCGGTAGGTTGGTGCAGAGCCTGGTCTCCTGTCAACTGAGTGGTTATGAAAATGTCTTGGTGAAGGTGACCTATGACCTGAGGGGGGGCCATGAAAGGTTCTCTGGTGTCCTTGTGCTGGACTATGAGGGGATGAACGATGTGGGATTTGTGGACGGTTTGGCCTGAATGGAGACTGTCTCCGCTGGTTATGGTGTGGTTCCATTTTAGAGGGGTATTCTTGGAAGTAATCCCGACTATGAGACCTCCAGTGATTGAAACGCGACTCCCTTTGCTCTCCCATATGAGGAACTCTTCTGGCAACAGGTGGTCGTCCTCGTCCTCGTCCTCGTCCTCTACCTCTGGATTCTCTCCAGTTCACGGGATCCTTAAATGAATAGCCCTGTACATCTCTCCGATTCCTGGAGTTGTAATTTTCCTCACTGTGTCCATGACCATCTTCATAAGCTCTGAAAATACACAAAATAAAATTAAGCAAGTAAAATCAGGTGTCAATTTGAGTCAGTCAGTCATTGGAACTAAAAACTAAGTATACAATGTCAAATGTAATATTAAAGAATATTGCTGAAAGAAATTACCTGGGCTTCAAGCGTGGGGGTCCAAAATGTGTTCGAACCATCTTTGGCAGCAAATGTATAATCTATGGACCACAATAAACACTTTAAATAATAATCTGGCGTTCAACAGGGTTAAAAACAATATTTGACACACCATGACCCCTCAACATGTAGCCGTGTCTTTGCCGCACATCTTTGTTGGATATTTTAATTGATATACTGATCCAATGGTCAACAAAAACTAATATTCAGTGATAGTAATGGTTATATCCTCCTTTTTTCCTCATCTGGATTTTAACGGAGCAGAGCCAGGCTGAAAATAGACCCCTTTTCAACCTACATCATATAATGTTACGCCCGCATTTGTGGCAACGGAAGTAGTGTTGTTTTCCATCAGATATTGTAGTAAGACGAGGTAGCAACTGGTTAGCAGGCATTTAACAAAATGTTCCCAGCGTCAACATGTCTGGTTAACACGTATACGGTTGTACGGGTGATCGCTGGGCGATTTTGGATAAAAATAAAATCCCGATTTCTTTTCTCTGAAAACTCGATTTTCGATTTTGATTTTTTTGGTAAAACTACAAAAAGACAAAAGGAATAAATTGTTTCAAACATTTTATCTTTATTTTTAAAGAAAAATAGCAAACAAATGTCCCTATTGGGAATGAAGTGCAACTGAAAGATACTGTAAATCCTCCTTGGGTTTAGTAAAGTGACAACATTAACAAGCTTCTTGACCAAGATGAAACCCTTGGGATTAATGAATTAAGAACCTCACTTTCACCAAACTTCAATTGAAAATGAGCAGGTTCTTCATAAACAAAAATGAAGTTCCCTTATTTGGGAATAAAGTGAAAATTAAAAAAAAAAAAAAACAAATCCCCCTTGGGATAAAGTGACAACCTTAACTGTCTTTCACCAAACATCATGTTGTATCTGTCGCTCATTACATTTGTTAATTAAAGTCAGACAGATTTGCACATTTTTTGCAAGGAACCCAAGCCTATCTACTACATCTGGCTTGAGAGATGCCCTGTGGCATGTTACGATGTTCCCTCCAACACTAAAGAGCCTCTCGGATGGGGCACTCGTTGCAGGGATTGAGAGGTATTTTCTTGGCTAGCTCGCTGAGCCTTGGAAAGTTGTCTTCGCGTTTCCTCCACCACTGAAGTGGATCGGTGACAGGGAGGAAGCGTGCCAAGCTTTTCTTCTTGTTTGGCGCAGGACCGGGCTGAGCTTCTTCTTCCTCCTGCCCACTGGTCCAGGCTCTGCTGTGGTTCTGTCAGTGGGCAGATTCAGCAGTTCTGTGACAGCTCTCTTCTTAATGTGTTCCACCTTCTCAGGATGAATGTATGTGGTGCGGAACCTGGGATCCAAAAGTGAGGCCAAGTCCAATAGTTCATCTTTGACAGGGTCACTGTATTTGTCAGTCATGTAACTCAGAATGTTTTTTTTAATAGTTTTTGTGAGCTCATTGTCGTCTTCTGCTTCTGAACATGATGAGACTTGGTTTGATGAAAGAGACAGTTTTTGTGATAAAACAAGATTTTCTACCCGCAAAGGCTGCGATTCCAAAGTCACGTGATCTGGTCACGTTGCCGGCAGGGGAAATAAGTCAACAGTGCCGCGTGTCCGCGTGTAACCTAAATCTACCATGGCCTCAGTGTTAGGGCTCGGCCAGGCAGGGCTTATAAAATATATGGGCTTTATAAATGTATTAAATATATGAGCGCGGAGTCGGCTTGGCGAGGAGCTGCGCGCGGCGACGAGCACAAGCCGGGCGCGCCCCGGCGGAAAGTGGAGTCGTGCTTGAATTATGTTTCCGCGTTAAATCGACGCAGAGCCTACGCCGTAGGCTAGGCGCCCCGTACGGTCAGCGTACCGCGTACCCTACGGCGTAGGCTCTGCGTCGATTTAACGCGGAACCATAAACCAGCCTTGAGTCGCGCTGTGAGCCTGAACCTGCAGCCCGTCAGCTCATCAAGAGGAGAGGTTAAAACAGCGGGGCTGCGAGTTGTTCATTGCTAGTTCGTTTTGTTAACTCTGTAAGCTTTGTTGGTTTGTTATTTTGCTGGTGTTTTTTTTTCTCTGTGATTTTTAAATTATTTGTGAAGAAGTTCTGAGGAGGTGTGTGTCTGTGTGTCTGTGAGGAAGGTTTTTTGTTCCCTGTGGGAATTTTTCTGTGTTTTTCTATTAAACTACGCCTTATTTTGGCTAAAGTTTAACCCGGTTTGGTGTCGTGTGATTGGGTTCAGAGAGAACGACCCATAACACTCGCGTGTACAGACGAGTGTAGACGTGTTAAAGAGGTAAAGCCACAGATTTGTTTTCTTTATTGTTGTAATCTGTGCTTTAAATAAATCTTACATTGTTTATTATAAAACAAACTGATTTATTGCTTGTGTATTTGAAAAATACATGAGAACAGGACCTTGAAAAAATAATCGCATATTAAATCGCAATCGCAATATTGAGGGAAAAATCGCAATTAGATTATTTTCAAAAATCGTTCAGCCCTAGTGTTAAGTGTACTGCTGTTGAACAAAGTGAGTTTCCCCATTGAGGGAGAAATAAAGGATAATCTAATCTTTGTATCCCTTACTTCACAAAAGGAAAGAAGCAGCTTCCTTAAAACTTAAAAGGGATTTAACTTTTGTAAAAGATGTATTTAGGTATACTGTACTTAAGACTCAATGCATTGTAATAAACCTTTCCACATTGGCTGCTACTGGTGTGTTTAATGGTCTTTCTGTGTGCAGTATCACTTTTATTTGTAATGTTGTTAATAACAGTTTAAATTCATTCAAGTGCCATTAAAGTGTCACTAAACATTAACGACATGGAAAGTAGGAGTATGTACAAGATACTGTTATCCAGGGTTGCTACTTTGACACAACTATCATGTCATATAAGATATTGGAGGTGACCAAACCTAACCAACTTTAAATTACAGGACTGTCTCAGAAAATTTGAATATTGTGACAAAGTCCTTTATTTTCTGTAATGCTAAAATGTCATACATTCTGGATTCATTACAAATCAACTGAAATATTGCAAGCCTTTTATTATTTTAATATTGCTGATCATGGCTTACAGCTTAAGAAAAATCAAATATCCTATCTCAAAAAATTAGAATATTCTGGGAATCTTAAACTGTAAACCATAATCAGCAATATTAAAATAATAAAAGGCTTGCAATATTTCAGTTGATTTGTAATGAATCCAGAATGTATGACATTTTAGTTTTTTTTAAATTGCATTACAGAAAATAAGAACTTTATCACAATATTCTAATTTTCTGAGACAGTACTGTATAACACAAAAAATTAGAAAACACACACACACACACACACACACACACACAATTTTAGAGTCTACTCTAAGTATCCAAATAACAAGGGACGGTGCAACCTTGATTGTCAGAAGTATTTAGAAGTATTTAAGCCATGAAAACCTGCTTTGACCAGCAGGACTGACTGATCCAGCATGTTTGATTTGATTCTCGTCTCCGTGTAGCTGCTACATGAGAGCAGGTCGGCCTTCCATTTTCAGCTTTACCTTCGGCCATTTGTTACTAAAACAACACTCCTTTACTTCGTTTTACAGTTAAAAAAAAATAAGATCAACCGTGGCAAGTTTGTCATCATAATCTTGAGTTTTGAGTGGACCCTTTCTCGACAGAAACTACAGGATAAAGGCTGATAAAGATAAAGGCACTATTTTCAGGCTGCTACGGCAGCTAACTGGATATTTGGATCAGTCAACGCAGGCTCGGCAAAATAGCGTTCATTACAAGGATGTAATTTCCATAGTTTAACAACACAATGCATGAAAACACACACAACGACTTAAGTACAAGTGAATGTTATTTGATTCAGCAGTAAATACTTACCGATCAGCAGAGGCCTGTGGATGTGAAAGCTACTGTATGTGCGACATATGATCGTCAGGGTTTCTCCTTACAGCGCCTCCACCCCGCCACAGCGCCTCCTACAGGCTGGGAGGGGGAACTACACGTCCAGAGATGACTGTTCTGTTCTTCACTTTATGGGTGCGTCCCAATACTCCCCCTCGCCCTCCTTTTCTTCCCTAACCCTAACTTTTGCGCGTTCCCGTGAAGGTAGTGGTGTCCCAATTCCTCTTTTCACCTAGGGGGAGGGGGCATAACGAGGGCTAGGGGCTGAGAATAGCCCCTTCAAATCGAGGGATTTCAGATGCTGACTTGGCGAGCGAGGGGGTATGAAAAAAAGAGGCTCTGCGTCGATTTGACTCGCCGACCGAAGGCAAACAGGCAGACTGGTCTCAGAGAAATAGAGAGAAATAATCCTGTGACTCGTCAGATTTGTTTTGGATGTTTCTGATATAATAGTCTTCAGAAACCACAAAGTAATCCAGCTGTTATCTGGGTAATTTACACACTTTCAGATAAAGTTGCGGAAGATCACGCCAGAATAAAGGGATTTATGGTTCCGCGTTACACCAACGCAGATCCTACGGCGGAGGTTACGCAACCTACGCCGTAGGCTCTGCGTCGATTTAACGCGGACCCAAGCTCCGGACCCGGCAGACAGAAATCTCTAAATTTCGGAGCAAATTTCTTAACAGGCGTAGCTACAACTGTTAGATTTCATCTATTAAACCAACATATTCCTAAATGATTTATTTCAGCCGGCGTGATTCTCAACAGAGCTGCGTCCCGGGAGAGAGTGTCTCTCCCGGGGCTGACGGAGCAGCCTGACCCGGCGGAGACGTCT
Source organism: Cololabis saira (assembly GCF_033807715.1). NCBI lineage: Eukaryota > Metazoa > Chordata > Actinopteri > Beloniformes > Belonidae > Cololabis > Cololabis saira. The sequence continues at coordinate 7,808,980 of NC_084600.1, read as the reverse complement.
CTTCTCGGGCTGTGAGCTGAGGCTGCTCCCCGGGGCCGGCGGCTCTTCTCATCTCCGAAAACATCGGGTCAAATTTCTTAACAGGCGTTATTTGGATAAACTGAGCCCCGGTTGGGGATCTTAAGGTTACCATTATACCTGAAAAAATATTAAAACTTAATAAAGTGCCATATTAACAGCGCTACAGCTGAAATTAAAACAGCTTTTGGCTCTCAGCTTCCTGATCAGGGAAGGGATGAAAACGAGGGGTAGGGGGAGAATTGGGACAGGCACCTGGGCCAAGTGCCCTAGATCTCAAGTGCCCTAAAATCTCCCCCTTCTTTTTTAGGGCTTAGGGAAGAAAAGAAGTGCGAGTGGAGAAAAGAAGGGCGAGTGAAGGAGAATTGGGATTGGGCCTATTTCTCATTTCAGCAGTACTGGAGTTGAGGGGGGATGAGGGGGGGATGGCATCCCCCCCTGTAATAATTATGGCGTCCGTATTAATGGTGCAATCGGTGTAAACCGGAGTCAAGTTCTCTCGTCTGATTTATGTCTGACCTGGCAATAACATTTTTTTCAGATTCTGATTCTGATTCTGATAAAAACGGTCCAAATCACCCCCCCCCCCCCCCCCTGAAATAAAAACGGTCCAAATCATCCCCCCTGAAATAAAAACGGTCCAAATCATCCCCCCTGTAAAACTGCCATCCCTCCTTTCCATCCCTTATGTAATTTCATCAATGAATGTGGTTTTACTGCTATTTCAACATTTAGAGTCATCACCAGAAAAATAACACCAGAAAAATAACTTATTTAACAATTTTCACCTGTTTCAAGTAAATTTCACTTGAAATAAGTAGAAAAATCTGCCAGTGGGACAAGATTTATCTTCTCATTACAAGCAAAAAAATCTTGTTCCACTGGCAGATTTTTCTACTTATTTCAAGTGAAAATCTACTTGAAACAGGTGAAAATTGTTGTTTTTTTCAGTGATGAGTCTTGTTTTAAGTGTAATTAGATTTATTTTACTAAAATTAGACATTTTAACTAGAAATAAGACAAATATTCTTGTTAAGATTTTGCAGTGAACATTTTACTTATTCTGTGAAGGACAGAGTCATATTGATAAGTTCAGATATGTTATTTAGCCTACACAGCTGAATAACAATGTCTCTTTTTGCTAGTCCAAACAAGGATTTAGGTATCTGGGAATAATTATTACACCTAACCCCACTGAACTATTTGAGGCAAATTACAATAAATTAATCAAACAAATAAAAAATTACGTGGCACGTTGGGAAGTCCTACCCCTGTCCCTACTTGGCAGAGTAGAAACAATAAAAATGAACCTACTACCTAGATTTCTTTTTCTGTTTCCGTCCCTCCCCGTTAGAGTACCTGCTTCCACTTTAAATATGCTAGATAAACTAATCCTAACATTTATCTGGCAAAAGAAGCGACCTAGGGTAAGATTAAAAACCCTTCATTTACCCAAAGATGAAGGAGGATTAGGTTTACCAAATCTCAAAAATTATTACTGGGCTACACAAATAAATGCAATAGTGGCATGGATCGGAAATGAGGCAGCAATATGGACCCAGATAGAGCGAGACTCCGTTAAAGGCGTTTCCTTATCAGAACTTCCATTTATGGATATAAAGTCAGTCAATAAAATCAAAATAGAGAACGAATGGATAAAACACACTTTAAAAGTCTGGACAACAGTAAAAAAAAAAAAGCTAAGGGGACAGGAATCGATCTCAAGGGCCATGTTAGGAGGAAATATAGAGTTCCCCCCCCTGGGGGACAGTGGGTTTAAAAGGTGGGCTGACAAAGGTCTCCGGACAATCAATCAACTTTTTACAGTAACAGAATTTAAATCATTCTCTCAACTTCAAGAACAATTTGACCTCCCATCAAAGGACCTTTACAGATACCTCCAGATAAGACATTATGTCACGAACCATACGGAAAAGGATTTGGTCAGCAAAAACCCAAATGACAGAGAAGAATATTTTATTAATGTTCTAGAGAAGCATTTCCCAACAAAAAAACACATATCTTATTTTATATAAAAGGTTAGCAACAGGTACCTTGCAAAACACAGAGTATATCAAAGAAAAATGGGAATTAGAAATGAATGTTATAATTGAAGACTATATGGATGGACATATGGGCAGGCTGTCACACGGGAATTAGTAGTCAGCTTTGGAAAGAGTTTGACTGGAAGGTTAAGATTAGATTTTTTAATACTCCCCTTATTATTTCTTCATATGTGAAAAACCCCAATGCGGCACTATGTTGGCGAAAATGTGGAAAGATTGGAGACACCACACATATTTTCTGGCATTGTCCAGTATGACAAGGATTTTGGGATAATATTAAAAAGAAAATCGACACTATTCTGGAGATAGATGTTACACTAGAACCAATGTTGTTCTTGTTGGGAGTCATACCCAGAGACATGTATAATGTAGACCAACAATATATATTGAGGATTATTTTATTAGTAGCAAAGACAATGATTACAGTGAACTGGAGAGAATTAAAACCACCAATAGGTCAATGGACCCAGAGACTGAAAAACATGATGGATAAAAAACCCAAAACATACCATCATTGTCAGATATTAAAAAAGCATGAGCGCTTAAACTGGGACAATATTGTAAAATATAATTACGCTATTTTGATCTATAACATCTTTCATGGCCAGGCACCACCCCCACTACAAGAATTTGTGAAAAGAAATTCAAACAGATTAACCGAAGCTGGTGTTAGAGGCGACTGTATAGTTCCTTTTAGAAAAAGTGCTTTTAGCCACTTTTTCGGTTGGTGCCTCTCACACCTGGAATGCAACACCAAGCACAATGCGTGAACTTCCGACTCTGACCTCTTTCCCCAAACATTTTGGTGGTTTTTTCCACAGGGGGAACCAGTTTTTGTCTGGGTGTCAGGATTATAATGACTGAGACAGTACTCTGCGTGGAAATAAAATATCAGACAACCAAAACTCTGCATCCCACTCATCTGAAGTGCACATAAAAAAGGGCCGGTCAAAAACTTACAATAACCTCATCCCCGTTTACTGACAATTACAGTAAATGGACATATCTTTTATTTGGATATAAAATGGAACAGTTTAAGCAGTGTTTCTGTTACCTCTACTATAATATTTCTATGTTTTAATTGATATATGAACCTTTGAGTTCATTTGTTTCAATAAGATTTCTGCTCCCCCATAAAACTTAACTAACTAAATAAATACAAAAGATTCCTAACATATGTGTGTTTATGGAACAATCTTTGGAGCCACAATGATTCTACTAAAGCAGGCCAAACAGAAAAACAGAAAGAAATACATTTTGATAATATATTTGTAGTGATCAGTTGTTGTACACTAAGATTGGGAAGTTAATAGGGGGGGGTTCATGTTTTTAATATTTTTTTTTAATATTGAAGCCAAGTCTAAGGAATTGTTCCACGGGATGTTATTTTCTCTACTGACAAATAATAGAGAAAATCTCTGGTTGGTTTTCATACTTTATGCAAGTATAAACAAGACTATTGTTATTCAGCTTTAATTACTTCTCCTCCAAGTTAATATCCAGATAAAATGGGCATAACTGACACACAAACAAAAACGTAGACGTCACCGTTTTACTCTTTATTGTTTTTCATAACATTTTTATGGCCATGCTTACCATGCACAAATGTACAGTATTTGTATAACTTAAATAGTTAAGATTGATATTGGTTAAATCATGAGCAGATCTGGAAATGCATAGAAACTATTGTGTATATTGTTTATTTACTCTTATTCTCTTTTCACCTAAAAGGCAAAACAAAAATGAAATTTCTTCAATGTATGTGTTCGAATATGCACAATGTAATGCAAACCCTAAATTTCAAATACTATAAGTATTCTATTTGGCTATTTTGCTTGAGGCCACTGTAAAGTCAATAACATGTTGGGATATCTGTTGTATGAGGAATGCAAATCTAACTGCCATTTTATAAGTGGTATCACGATGTGTACAAGTAGTTGTCATAACTATCTGCAGCACAGTAGACAAAGAATTATGTATTTCAAACCAAAAATTCAAGTTTTACAGTACACACAAAGGCTGAATGAAAAGACAAAAAACACACAAGGGAACAAGCGTAAGAAGTAACCTACTCCCTCATCAGGCGTGTCTTCCAAATCTGCATCTTGAATATTAATCTCAATAATTTTTCATGATGTGATGTGCTCAAGAAGAAAAATAAGTTATTCATGAACAGGATCACATAGTGAGGTGGATAAACCTCAACTACAAACAGCATCTTTATCATTACAGGTCCGATGTTCAGGTGGATTTTTAAGCAAGCAGTTCTGCTGCAGAGCTCTTCTGTCTAATGCAACAATAGATATTCTTTCTGGCTAATAAATTCAATGAAGGCACTGCCATAGAAAGCTTTTTAGTTGACGTTTAAACTGCTCAGCCGAAAAAAAACCATTTTATCCCCCAGTGCTCCTACCTCCTACCTAAGCCAGGCCCGGGAGGTCCTAACTGAGCTCAGGTCTCCTCCTAACCTGAGGAGTGAGCAGGGTTTCTGTGAGGCAAGCTCACATTAGTTACTCAGGAACACGGGGAGAACATGCAAACTCCACACAGAAAGGCCCTTTCCCACCCCACCCAGGGTGAGGGTTCAACCCCACCCAGGGTGAGGGTTGAGGGTTCCAACCCAACCCAGGGTGAGGGTTCCAACCCCACCCAGGCTGTGGTGCTGAAGTCATGGGGGAACTTAACACGCACTCAGCCCCCACAGCGTCCCCGGCGGGAATTGAACCCAGAACATCTGTGAACCGTTCCACTACCAGCTGCACCACTGTGTCCCTTTTTCTCTCTTGTTTTAAATTAAAAATTAATTAAGTCAGTGGATTCTTGAATAGTGAGCCTGACTTTTTTAATCTACATTTAATCCACTCTGTTCTGCAACTAACATGTGGCATTGTTTGTTATCGAAATGTTTTAACATTCAGAATGATATGGGGTCTTTTTTTGTTCAGTTACATGCACTTAGGAAGCCCCAACTAAAAGAATAAAGGGAATCATCTCAAAATGGTAACAATCCGGTAATGAGAGTTGACTGGGTCAGGAGCAGTGAGGTGGTTCTGAGAGTCTGGATGGATTTTGCTTTGCCCAGAATCCGATACATTCCTGCCTAATGAATCATCAATACATACATTAATAAAGTGACCTGGCCAGAAAGATACATAAATATTGCGAACTAGGCCATCATTTAGATGAATCAGCCTTGCCTTTCCCAAAATACACTGAATTGGATGCCATGTGGGAAGGCGGAGGCACAAGTGAAGTCATCACTGCTCTGAGCAAGCTTATATATTTCCCCATAATGGAGCGGACTCAGTGAAGATTCTGCTAAATTCTTATCAAGCTAATGCAAGTTAGTTAAAGTGCATTTCCTAATTTTATAGGTGAATAAAACCCTGATATCTTTTATTTATTTTCTCATACGCTACATCTGCAATTCCTCTTCCTACGAACATCTTTCATACATGTGCTCATTTTTCACACATCTCCTCTTTTCTCACACATTATTTCATTTCCTATTTCATTTGTATGTCTATCTGGGATGTTTTCTTTATATTGCAATTCATTGTTTTCATTTTAAGTTAGTCTTTATGGCTCTATTCCATGAACACAAGATCGCCTACTAATATGTGTGTGAGAAAGAGAAAGAGAGAGGGAGACTAAGGATCTACTTGTTGGTGAGTTTGTTTGGGGATGGAGGCGACATGGGACTAACAACGCCCCCGATCAGGTTCTTGTTGCAGTCGCCTCTGCTGCCTTCAGATGACAGTTTAGGTAATGTGACACTTCCTGTCAGGTCCATCAGATCCTCGAGGGCCCGGTTGTTGCTCAAGCCACCATGTTGGAGCTCATTGATTGGCGAGAACTCAGGGATTGAGATGAGTTCTTCCTTTGAGGCTGGGCTGAAAATGGTAAAAGTAGAAATCACCCTTAGAATTCCTCCTATTTTCATTTTTATAAATATGTGGGGGGAGGAAATCCTATGTTATTGGAATTTTATGGAAGATAAGGTTTTTGTACTAATGCTGCTTGGTCCACTTTTTAGAAATGAAGACTCACCTAACCTCCATGGACTGCACCTCGTCACAGGACCCCATGCGCTTCTCATTCAGAGGTTCCAGCTTGATGGCCGGCGGAGACAAACACGCCACTGGCAGTGGTGTCATGGCGGGCCCAACACCCTCCTCCTGAGCTCCTCCTGCAGCTTTTCCCTCTGACGTCCACGTATCCAGACTTTGCTTTTTTCTCCCCTCCGTAGTTTGATAAACGATGTTCAAGACACCTCCTTCACCCTTGACTGCTCCATTTGTCACAATGCAATCTCTTTGGTTTGCTTTGCCGCCTGCTGTCAACTTAGTTGACTCTTTCAATTGAGAAGTAACTTTAACATTTACTTTGAGCTCCTTGTTTGCACTCAGCTCCACCACTTTTTCCTTTTCTGTGAAAACACAGGTGTTGGCCTCTTTGCTTAGTTGGCTGCCATGTCCTTCTCCACTGGCATGTTTTTTATCAAGTCCCTTGTCAGGAACACTGTGTGATTGTGTCACAGTGTTGTTTTGAGCTTGCATACACTTCTGATTATCCATCTGTGCTGCTGCTTCTTTCTTTGTCTGTGTTTCTCCTTGCACGGTGGCCTGTTCTTTAACCGGCAACTCATTCTTTTGGCTTGTCTGTTCGCTCACCTGAGCTTTAGACTTTATATTTCCTGTGGAGAACAGAAAATACCACAGTGAATCCCACTTTATTAGGATGGTCCAGTGAAAATCAGGGCATTTTCAAGACCAGCCTAATGTTACAGTCATCCGCGGTGGCACTGCTCTGCAGCGAAATGTGCCAATATCAGCACCAGGAAACTCTCTCTCTGCTGCTCCTCCACATCCCACATAATGTTGTACACTGTGTGCACAATTATTAGGCACATTTCTTATTGTGAGCAGTGCATTATTTCTGTATAAATGTTCCAAATCCAAACTTTGATCTGGTGTAATCACCATCAGACGATTTGAAGGTGTAGCCTGAAGTGATAATTAATGTAAGCATTTTCATGCTCAATCAAAACGGAAAAATGGAGTATACAACTCTTAAAATAGTTAAACTATTAAGTTGAGACCATCTGTCAGCAAACACTTTGAACCTTATCATCCAATGCTGCCTTATTCAAGATATGAAGCAGTGAGACTGCGCTCAAAAATATATGGAGACAGTTTTTTCACAGCTTTGATGAACAGATAAATGAGGGATTTTTTTATCAAGCTGATGGACAAACTGTCACACTTTGGGGATTTTGATGTTGATTTTACCTAAGAGTCTTTTACAGTGCTCTTGCTTTGTTTATATATATAGGAATATTTAGGGCCCGAGTGCTGACAGTGCGAAGGCCCTATTGTATCCGTAGGACTTTTTGTTTTTAGGGCCCGAGCACCTTCAGTGCGAAGGCCCTATTGTATCTGTAGGAATTTTTTTTTTTTTTTTTTTCTTTCTTCTGACAAAAGGAGAGCCTTTTTGCCCCCCTAAACGTGCCCAAAAAGTCACCAAATGTTGCATGCAAGTCAGGCCTGGCGAAAAATTTGATATTTAATGGTTTACATTAATGGGCGTGGCAAAATGGCTCAACAGCGCCCCCCGGAAAACTTTGTGCCTCAAGCCCCACAATACGGTTTGACGTACATGCACGGAAATCGCTACACACCTGTATCAGTACACAACTTAAAGAAAAGTCTCTTGGCGACATGGCCGAAACCGAACAGGATGTCGGCCATTTTGAATTAATCGTGTCACTTTGGCGCAATTTATGCCTTTCCTTCGGCAGTTAATACGGCCCGAACCGTAACGTGCACCCAGGTGTGTTATACATCAAAATGTGCGTCTCCATCCTGCGACAACACGCATTACTTTTCTCTTTCAAAAGCGTTACCGTGGCGACGTTAGACGCCAAAAAGCGCGCCCACCCTTCATCTGGTTGGTTCAGACAGAAAAAAATTTGCGCCTCAAGCCCCATAATACGGTTTGACGTACATGAACGAAAATTGGTACACTCCTGTATCATGTCGCAACTAAACGAAAAGTCTCTTGGCGCCATGGCCGAAACCGAACAGGAAGTCGGCCATTTTGAAAATTCTGAATTAATTGCGTAATTTTGGAGCAATATATGCCATTCCTTCGAGAGTTAATTCAGCCCGAACCGTATCGTGAACCCAGATGTGTTATACATCAAAATGTGTGTCTCCATCCTGCGACTACACGCATTACTTTTCTCTTTCAAAAGTGTTACCGTGGCGACGCTAGACGCCAACAAGCGGACCCCCCCTTCATCTGATTGGTCCATATTTGATAGTTCCCCAAAAGGCACCAAATTTGGCATGCAAGCCAGGCCTGGCGATAAATTTGATCTTTCATGGTTTGCATTAATGGGCGTGGCAAAATGGCTCAACAGCGCCCCCCGGAAAACTTTGTGCCTCAAGCCCCACAATACGGTTTGACGTACATGCACGAAAATCGCTACACACATGTATCATGGCACAACTTAAAGAAAAGTCTCTTGGAGCCATGGCCGAAACCGAACACGAAGTCGGCCATTTTGAATTAATTGTGTAATTTTGGCGCAATTTATGCCATTCCTTCGGCAATTAATACGGCCCGAACCGTAATGTGCACCCAGGTGTGTTATACATCAAAATGTGCGTCTCCATCCTGCGACTACGCGCATTACTTTTCTCTTTCAAAAGCATTACCGTGGCGACGCTAGACGCCAAACCCCTTCATCTGGTTGGTCTATATTTGATAGTTCTTACTTTCTGCCATAACTTTTGAATGGTTTGACATAAAGAGTCGTGGGTGGTATCATCAGACTCTGTATTGAGTCCTTGACCTTCATTGGTGCAAATTAGCTCCGCCCCTTCTTCTGATTGGTCGATATTTGATAGTTCCTATTTTCTGCCACAACTTTTGAATGGTTTGACATAGAGAGTCGTAGATGATGGCCCAACCAAAACGACATGCAGTGAAGCAGTTTCGATTGTAGACAGAAAAATGGCAATTAATTTTACCACAAGAGGCTATTAACTTGCATCAAAATAGATTGCTACTTTTAAGCCTCTGACAAGACTCAAAAACGTCATTCTACGTAAGTGAAAGCCCAGATAGAGTCCCCAGCAACTTTAAAAGTGTATAGAAAGTGTGTTAAAATGACTCTATATAGGCATCTCTCTCCGGATACGACTGACTTGTTCATAAATGTATAAAAGTTGATTCATGCAAACAACCATCAGTAGGTACAAAAGGAGGAGAAAACATTCAAATCTCACTCAAACTGTTCTGATTCACACCATTTTTGTTTTAGTGTTTGGTTATCTGTGCTCTTTTTTTTGGACTTCTGCTGTATATTGCATTTAGTCTGTTTTCCTGTTTTATTTTGAAAGCATATTCCTCTGTGAAATTCCTCAATTTTCCCTTGTTGTAACTGTCTACACTTGTGTCTTCTATCCATTGCCATTGTCTTTATTCTGTCTAGTCTCTCATTCCTCATCTTTTGTCCACCGTGCTCCTATGTTGTTTGTATTCACCATGTAGTCATTTACACACAAGCCTGTCTGTGGATCGCTGTTGCAATCAGGCCATGATGGGTTTTCTAGCAAAGTAAAGGAAGAGTTGTGGTTTGCAGCTGCCAGCATTAACAATGAGCTGCATTGATATTTTCAGGTTTCAAAGACAAAAAATAACAAAATAAAACCTCCCAAGCTCACTTGTTGAAAAAGTTGTCGTTAGAGAAGGTTATGATCTTTAAGGCAGAGCAAAGCTCCATCAAATGTATCCAATTTCTGCACTGCTCAGCTAAAGTTGACTACGATCTGGCCTCTTTCCTCATCTCATTTAATTCTTATTTCAAACACAAGGTTTGCAGTAAGGGAAGACAATACTCGTTTTCAAAGACCCTCTCGCAGGCTGCGGTTGCTGATCAGAAGTTGACTACAAAGAGATCAATAAAAGGGACACAACCCATTCATGGAAGTATATGTTAGTCATTTTCTGGAGGCGACGGCAAAGGGAGGGGCAGACGGAAAACTGCAAGTGATGACGAAAATCGTTGTCAGCATTGCGGCTGAACGGTTTGGTGAAGAGAAGAAGAAAAGCCCTGGAACACCCTACACAAAGAACCAAAGAGCTGCCAAGATCCATAACATCAGGCAGGAGATGAAATTGCTTAAGTCCCAGCACAAGGTGGCAGGAGAGGAGGAGCGCATTGGCCTGGCCCAGCTAATGAGCATCTTGAGGAAGAAGATCAGGATTCTCCGACGAGCAGAGTGGCATCGAAGGCACCGGCGTGACAGGACATGTAAACGTGCTGCCTTTATTGCCAACCCCTTCAATTTCATGAAGGACCTTCTGGGGCAGAAGCGCAGTGGGAAACTTGCCTCATCGCAGGAAGACATTGACCAGCATCTCACTCGGACATACAGCGACCCCGAGAGAGAGCGTGATTTGGGAGAGTGCAACATCCTAATAGACCCCCCTGTTCCGGAAGTGCAGTTCGACATGACTGAGCTGCAGCTAAAGGAAATCAGAGAGGTTGTCCACAAAGCAAGGGCTAGCTCTGCTCCAGGACCAAGTGGCACTTCATACAAAGTGTACAAGAACTGTCCCAAACTCCTACAGCGTCTATGGAAACTCCTGCGAGTGTTCTGGAGAAGGGGGAAGATCCCAGATCAATGGCGAGTGGCTGAAGGGGTGTGGATCCCGAAGGAGGAAAACTCCACCCAGCTAGACCAGTTCCGACTCATATCCCTGCTGTGTGTCGAGGCGAAGGTCTTCTTCAGCGCCATCTCAAGACGCCTGAGCACCTACCTGGTAAAGAACACTTACATAGATACATCAGTGCAGAAGGGTGGCATACCAGGAATGCCAGGCTGTATGGAGCATACCGGTGTGGTGACACAGCTAATCCGGGAGGCCAGAGAGAACAAAGGCAACCTGTCAGTGTTATGGCTCGACCTGGCAAATGCTTTCGGCTCCATTCCTCACAAGCTGGTCCAACTCACACTGACAAAACATCATGTCCCCAGCAGGTGTAGAGACCTCATCACTGACTATTATGACAACTTCAGGATGAGGGTTTCCTCTGGAGCAACAACATCATCTTGGCACAAGGTAGAGATTGGCATTGTCACAGGGTGTACCATCTCTGTGACACTGTTCTCCCTAGCCATGAACATGCTCATCAAGTCTGCGGAGCCAGAGTGCAGAGGGCCTCAATCGAAATCCGGACAACGGCAGCCACCCATCAGGGCATTCATGGATGACCTCACAGTCACCACTGAATCGGTCCCAGGCTGCCTATGGATTCTAAAGGGTCTCGAGAAGCTAGTGTAGTGGGCCCGGATGAGTTTTAAACCAGCCAAATCGAGATCGATGGTGCTGAAGTGCGGGAGGGTGGAGGACAAATTCCGGTTTACCATCTCCGGCAAAGCCATCCCTACCATCTCAGAGAAGCCAGTCAAGAGCTTGGGCAAGGCCTTTGACAGCTCTCTGAGAGACAAAACTGTTGAGCGCTGAGTTGGATGGCTGGCTGAAAACAGTGGACAAGACAGGCCTTCCTGGGAAGTTCAAAGCCTGGATCTACCAGCATGGCATTCTCCCCAGGATCCTGTGGCCCCTCCTTGTCTACGCCTTCCCAATCTCAGCGGTTGAGACTCTGGAGAGGAAGGTCAGTAAACACCTCCGAAGATGGCTTGGGTTACCAAAGAGCCTGAGCAGCATTGCTCTCTATGGGCGCAACAACAAACTGCAGCTGCCCTTTAGATCCTTGGAGGAGGAATTCAAGGTGACAAGAGCCAGAGAAGTGGTGCAATACAGGGATTCAAGGGACCCAAAGGTGGCCAATGCTGGGATCCAAGTGAGGACTGACAGGAAGTGGAGAGCAGAGGATGCTGTCCAAGAGGCAGAGGCCAGGCTACGTCACAAAAACCTGGTGGGAGTGGTCACGCGGGGCCGAGCTGGACTAGGGTCCTTTCCAACTCCTCAATTCAACACCAAGGGGAAGGAGAGGCGGTGCCTTGTCCAGGAGGAGGTGAGAGCAGTAGAGGAGGAGACGAGATCCTGCAAGGCAGTGGGGATGAAACAACAGGGATATGAAAAGCTTTAATGTCCCCGAAGGGCAATTTGGTTTGCAACCGCAGGACAACATACATATATATCCCACTTCAAACACACAATACAATAAATAAATAAATATAATAAAAACAGTCATCACATCACATTGTTCCCCCTATAGGCTGTTTAAAAACTTTACCGCACATGGGATAAATGACCTGAGGTACCTGTTTGTTTTGGCCCTACAGGGAAAAGTGTACCTTCTCTTGGAAGGGAGAAGCTGAAACTCAGCATGAAGATGATGGTGAGGGTTCGCCAGAATGGCCTTTGCCCTCCGAGTGGCTCTGGCTTGATAAATGTGATCCAGATCATTCAGGGTAATGCCAATTGTTTTCTGGCAGAGTTTGACCACATTCCTCAGCTTGTTTTTATTTAAAATGCTGAGGTTACCAAACCAGCAGATCAAAGCAAAAGTAAAAATAGACTCAATAAAAGATGAATAAAACATTTTAAGAAGCTTCTTATCGACGTTAAAACACCTCAGTTTTCTCAGATAAAACAATCTTTGATTTGCCTTCCTACAGATAGCGTCTGAGTTGATTCCAAAAGACAGTTTGTTGTCCACGATGGTGCCTAAATACTTGTACTGGCCGACGACTTCCACTGCTGTGCCTTTAAGAAAGGTTTGAGTTGTGACAGGCGGATTCTTCCTAAAATCAAGAATCATGTCCTTTGTTTTTGGCACATTGAGTTGCAGGTAGGAGTTATCACACCATCTAGCAAAATAATCAAGGACAGGTCCATGGCCCACCTCCTGGTCCTGCAAGAGGCTGACAATCACGGAGTCATCAGCAAATTTTATTATGACCCTTGACTCGAACATGCTTGTGGCAGAGTGGAGGAGCTGCAGCCACTCAGGCTGACGGGACACAGGTGTGGCTCGTCAGCCTCTCCACTCTGCCAGCCTCATAAGAGGAGAAGCTGCTGCTGAGACTGGTGGTCAGACTGGGACTGGGAAGCTGCTGGTGATATGTGTTCTGGGTGATTTGGGTGAGAATAAAAAGGGTCTGCAATAAACGCCGTGTCCTCTCCATCCTTCGGTCGGGCCCCCGTAGCATCCACCCTGCTACATCTGGAGCCCAACGTGGGGCCCGAAGGATGGAGGAGAGAGGCATGGAGCGGGCCCTGGACACGCTCGCCCGGGCCATGGCGGGCATGGTGGCCGCCTTCCGGGACCAGGGTGAGCGGCAGCTGGCCGCCATAGAAGCCCTGGTGGCCGCGGGGCGACCCACCCCTGCACCCCGTCTGAGGGCCGCCGCAGCAACGCAGGAGGAGCTGGCGGCGCCGCAGCTGAGAGGCCGGGAGGCAGAAGCTGCGGGCCGCCAAGTGACGGCTCCCGAGGCGGCGGGACCCGCGGAGCGACCCATCCCTGCACCCCGTCTGAGGTTCGCCGCGGCAGCGCTGGTGGCGCCGCAGCTGAGAGGCCGTGAGGCAGAAGCTGCGGGCCGCCAGGCGACGGCTCCGGGGATGGAGTCAGCGGCGGAGACGGAGGGGGAGACGGAGGCGGAGTTGGCTGGGGAGGCGGCTGCGGAGGCGCAGCCGCCATCAGCGACGGCGGGGACGGAGGCGGACCACCAGCCAGAGCAGGGCTGCGTTGCGGAGGAGGAGGAGGAGGCGGTCCCGGAGGCGGACTGGCAGCTGGCGCAGGACTACGCCACGGAGGAGGCGGTCCGGGGCGCACCGTGTGGCCCGAGGCCACCACGGGCCCGGCCAGAAGAGCGTTGTCCACGGCGACCGGGCCGACGCCGGGGTCGCCCCCCCCGACCGTTGCGCTGGTCGGGCCGACGCCGGGGGCGACCACCCCGACCGTTCCACTGCTCAGGCCGACGCCGGGGGCGACCACCCGACCAGGAAGCCCGGAGGGTTCCTCTCCCGCTCCGAGGGGGCGGGGGGGGGAGTATGCTCGGCCGGAGGGACCCCGGCTCGAGTTTGGCGTTGGGGGTGTGTGGCAGAGTGGAGGAGCTGCAGCCACTCAGGCTGACGGGACACAGGTGTGGCTCGTCAGCCTCTCCACTCTGCCAGCCTCATAAGAGGAGAAGCTGCTGCTGAGACTGGTGGTCAGACTGGGACTGGGAAGCTGCTGGTGATATGTGTTCTGGGTGATTTGGGTGAGAATAAAAAGGGTCTGCAATAAACGCCGTGTCCTCTCCATCCTTCGGTCGGGCCCCCGTAGCATCCACCCTGCTACAATGCTCTTACAATCATTGGTGTAAAGCATGAACAGTAGAGGTGACAGGACACACCCCTGGGGCGAGCCTGTGGAACACAGCAGAGAATCAGACAGGGTTTCATTGACACGAGTTCTCTGCGGCCTCATAGTCAGAAAGTCGACTAACCAACATATGGTTCCCAAATCAATGCTGGGTATTTTGACAGCCTTTGGGCAAGAATATGAGGCGTCATGCAGTTAAAAGCTGATGAAAAATCAGCAAAGCATAGGCGTGCATGTGTTTTCCTACCCTCCAGGTGCCTGACAACAAAATTCAACAGTGTTGCCACAGCATCCTCCACCCCTTTCCTGGGTTGATAGGCAAATTGGAGTGGATCAATAATTGTCTGTGTCACAGAGAGCAAGCTTTTTTTCACCATGCGCTCAAAACTCTTCATCACCACTGAGGTGAGGGCCACAGGACGATAATCATTCAGTGTCTTTGGTGATGATACCTTCGCCACTGGGACAATAATGGACTCTTTCCATAATGAGGGGACTTTGTTCAGTGACAAGGACCACTGAAAGATATATGTGAAGATACCACTTAAGAATGGGGCACAGCATTTAAGTAGTCGACCACTGATACCATCAGGCCCATGACTTTTCTTAGCGTTGGTCTTTTCAAAAGTGCTCCACACAGTGATTTCATCTATCTGAATCTGACTGCTTACTGAAGCAGCCCTGAATACAGACAGTTCATCAGAAAAATCTTTTGAGTCAAATCTCAGATAGAACTGATTTAGTTCTTTTGCCAGGGTAAGATCAGATTTATCAGCATAAGACACTCTTTTCTTCTTATCCTGGATTCCCACCATAGACTTGATTCCTTTCCAAGCAGAGCGAGAATCCAAGCAGAGGGAGCCTGGACAAGATGGGAGAATGCGACAGAGAGGAAGGTGACCTGGACTGAGCTCTGGAGAGCCGAGCCCCAACGCATCAAATTCCTCATCCAGGCTGTCTACGACATGCTCCCAAGCCCATCAAACCTGCACACATGGGGCTTAGCAGAGACACCAGCATGCCCCTTGTGTTCCAAGCGAGGAACCCTAGAACACATCCTCAGCTGCTGCACCAGGGCACTTGGAGATGGAAGGTACCGCTGGAGGCATGACCAAGTCCTTAAGACCATTGCTGATGCCATCAGCGCTGGACTTGTGTGGGCAAAGCAGTTCCGGCCCTCCAAGAGAACCATCGCCTTTGTCAGAGCTGGGGAGCAGGCAACCCCTGCCAGAAGATCATCTGCTGGCATCCTGACCTCTGCAAGAGACTGGCAGCTGCTGGTGGACCTTGAACGACAACTGAAGTTCCCCAGCCACATTGCTGTTACCACCCTGCGGCCAGATATTGTTCTCGTGTCAGAGTCGGCCAAGCAAACAGTGATGCTGGAGCTGACAGTTCCATGGGAAGAACGCTTGGAAGAAGCCTTCGAGAGGAAACTTTCCAAGTACGCGGGACTGGTCAGTGACTGTCAGCAGGCAGGGTGGAGAGCGAGGTCTCTTCCAGTGGAGGTAGGGTGTAGAGGTTTTGCGGCCCGCTCTTTGGCCAGAGCCTTTAGCTATTTAGGCATCGTGGGAGAGAGGAAGAGGAGAGCCATCCGCAGCACCACCGATGCGGCAGAGAGAGCCTCAAGATGGCTGTGGCTCAAAAGAGGAGAGCCATGGAGTCATGGTAGCTAGCCATCTGGACACAAGCTGGGGTCTGATCAGCCCCGGTTGGGTCACCTGGAGGAGGGTGTATGATGTTGAAAGACCCGAAACACCCGATGATTCCAGGAACATCACTGAAGATGTGTCCAGAGGCATCAGTAGTAGATGTATGTACACAGCACTACATTAAAGCAAAATCTGTTATTTAAATGCACATCTTCTTGGTGACAGTGAACAATAAACTTTAGTCCTGATAAATGCTTTTTGCTTTGCATGCACAATACTAACATAACCATTAAAAAAAGCATGAATTACATGTACATTTTGTTGATTATCGGATCCTTATTGTACATTTATTTTCTCTAAATAACCAAAGCTGAAGCATCACAAGTGCTATGCTGGAAAATAGTCCTGTCCATAAGAGAGCTGAGATGAGACAACGTATTAAAAAAATTAATACATAAATTTTTTTTTTTTTTTTTTTTTTTTTGCGCATGCTTAACATTTGTCTATACAAAAAATTAAATCATAAGTCCACACATGCCCTGTTTGCATTTTTACAGCAGCAAGGCATACAGCAAGGAGCAAGGGAAAAAAAAGAAGCATGGACAGCAAGCGAACTGAAAAACGTGTGCAGGGCAACTGAACATTTACTAACCTGGCGGTGAGACTGACTTTGTCTCCACCTGCTCCTCCTTTTGATTCAATGCAGAACAGAGACAATAAGGACTCAAAACCAAAGTATCTCCATTAACAGAATTTAATGAAAATAAGAACAACAGAAATTCAAAGTTTTAACAAATGAAATATGAAAAAAATCAAACTTGGTCAGGTAATCAGCTGGTGTTAAAGGCAGCAAGTCTACTGTACGAGAGCAGAGGGAGTCTCTTACAGTACCTTCACATCAATTTCCCCCTTCCTGGTTCTCTTCATGATTTCCTCAATTCTCTGCAAAAGTATATAAACATATAAGTATCTGTATACTTTCAAAGTATTGAATTCAGATATGTATATCAAGTGCAAACTGTATTCATGGCATTGACAGGATTTTGTCTTCCTTCTGATCGAAATTTGGTTAAAAGGAACCTTTTTTCGGAGCTGCCGCTCCTCTTCTTGTTGGGTGAGCAGTTCCCTGTCTTCCCGCTGGCGCTCTGCATCTCCTTGAGCCTGGACTTTGGCTTTTTCTATCTATGTAGAGGAGGAAGATGTGTATTTGTAACCAGAGACTGCAACAACGTTAACAACATTATATTTCAATGATAAAGCTGTACAAATCTCGTACCTCAGTTTCTATCTGGACCCGCAGCTCCGTCTGCTGCTGTTCTTTCATTGTTTTGTCCTCCCCTTGTTTCTCATTCTCCCCTCTCTCCTCCCCTTGTTGATGCTTCGCATCTTGCTGTTGCTGCGCAAGAGCTGCTCTCAATCTGATCAGAATGTGTGTACAGTTATCATACAATAATATTTTTGAGCCTTTCATTATTTACAGCTACTGTATATTCAGCCTTAATGTGTCCAATGAATTTACTTTTCTTCTTCCTCTGTTTGCCATATTTTGTCTCCCTGTTCCTTCTGGGCTCGAGCTTGACGCCTGCGCTCAGCCAGCAACCTGGTGGCCTCCTCTGCGCTGGTTGTGCCAGATCCCACCTTCCCTGTTGACATGACTGGAGGGGATTCTATCAGACAGAGAAAGACGGTAGACAATTCATCGAAATATACTGAAAGTGAATATGGACGGAGATTTCAAAATATGCCCTACCTTTACTCTTGTCTCCACCATGAGTGTCGTCCTGCATCTTCTTCTCTGAAGAATCTACTCTGGGGGTTTGGTTCTTTCTGGCAGGGGACTGATTTTTGTCAGACGAGTCCACAACGAGGTTCTTATCAGATTTAATCCCTTTACAAGACTTGGAGTTTGTGATTTCAGCCCTAACCACATCTTTCTCAGTTTGCAAAGATGAATTTGAGTTGTTGCGACAGGCATTGTTTCTCAGTACAGGTCCAGCTTTGGATGGGCTAGCTAGTGTTTCCATCTTGTTTTCTGCCTTCCTGTCATGGTTTGGTGGGATCGACCGATGTCGGGATGGAGAGTGGTGGTACTCATGTGAGTTGCTAGGGGACGGGAAACGCATCTTAGACGCTAACCTGCACAAAGACAGAGAAGGAAAAAAACAAAAAGCTGGTTTAACTGGTTTAATTACTTCATTTCTTTTGTTCATGAAGACATGATGCGTCCCATCCAAATGGAATCCTCTGCTCAGTCTGTACAAGAATAAGGGAGAAGGGCTTTCACAGTTATATCAACAGATATTCTTACTTTGAGGCTGTCAGGGAAGTCGGATGCTTGGTGACACTTGCAGGGGACTCAGATCTTCTGACAGGAGATCCACAACATGGTGAGGCAGTTCTCTCTCTGCGTAGCCGCTCTTTCTGTAATCAGATTGGTTTAAAACATTGCTCGTTTCCAGTACTGTTTGATTCCAATCTTGTATTAGTGCTGTATATAAAGCTGTTTAAGTATAGAAGATGATATGGCCAGGATCTGACCTTGGGGGTGTTGGGGGTGGACTGAGAGCCTCCCTGAAGCGCAGCTCGGCTGTGATCTACTGGGTTGAGGGAGCTGCAGAAAGGCGACCTCTGAGGGCTGCAGGGCGCTGCATGATGGCACACATGACCGGGTCAAATAATGGCTAAGTCATACTGGCAGAGAATTTTTATTAGTGTTTGGATGAGTATGGTCTGCCTTGACGATACTACTCCCAACTGAAGGTTACAGACTTCATTTCACGGCCAAAGTATAAGACTGTAAAATAAAGTGATGTAAGGTGCTGCATTTTAAGCACTGGTGATAAATATCATGCGTAATATCAAGTACTTGTAAGTACTGATTTTGCCAAAATGTTTTATGCAACATCTGAACAACACTGGGATACAATGATCGGTCCACAGTATGAGCAGTAGTATGTGCAGTTCCTAATGTGTTTTTTAGAAAATGGCAATAGTTTGGCGCTCTATGGTAATCCCCTACTCACTCACTTACTTACTTGTTTCATTGAACTGTTGTGTACAATCGCAGGCTGTTTTCTCATCAGTGTTTAATGCTCCGTGTTTGTCTGATTTGGACTGATTTTGATTGTGTCTTTTACCTCCTCGTTGTTTGAGAGTGTTCATGTGGGCGCTGTGCCAGTGCTTGTGCTCTGCTTTGTTTTGGTTGGGTTGTCCGTCCTCGTCTAGCCAGCAACATGTACACATTTGTTTCAGTGAGATATGCATTTTTTCCTCTAGGTAAAATGGGGGATACTGAGCTCTTGGTATGAATGAAGAACCTTTAAACGCGTAACGCAAATGCAGCAAATACACATCTGACATTTAAACAACAGAATGTGATAACCATTGAATCAGTATGTAAAACAAGTATTTGCTATGCGAGACATTTTAGTACAAAAAATGCCAGCACATTGAATGCGAGCAACAACCCTGTTTTCTTCCTAAACAAAGCCACATTTATTTGACAAACTCAATGACAGAAGCATGGGCCCTAACACTAACGGGACTACACTATAAATAGCCTGACATCTTTTGTAAGTCATCCATTTGTCATTTATAAAAAATCTCTGAGGAGTACAATTATCTCAGTAGGATTTCTTTATACGTGCCTCTTTTGGTACACGTATTTCTATTCTAGGTCAAATGTGATTTAAATCCAAACCCATCTACTGGAAGAAGCCAGTGTCAGGCTTTATTGTTTTCAAACCCTTATCCTAGGTCATCAAAAGAAAAAAAGCCCTCCTTAATCATGTATGAACTGTGAAATTACATCCACTATAGTTTCAGGCTAATGACATTTCCAAGTCCGATTCATGCAGAGCTTTTTAACATGTAGGCAGGTGACTGCAGAAACTAATCTAGAGGCTGATTTTAGTCTCTAGATGAATTTCAGTCACTGGAAGCATTTCTTTCCTAAAGCAAGTAACTGAAGTGAGTGGGATGGATTAATGGAGAGAAACATTTTTCTTCCAACAATATTCAGTCTGTTATCTCTTCAATGCAAAGTAGTGCATTTGTTGCTCTACCGCCTCTAAAGGAGAGGAGTTAGTTTATTTGAATGCAAGGTTAGCTCACTTCTAGACCATTACTTTGGGTTGTATGTTTGGATATATTCTGGTAAATAATCTTGTAATGACGTAACCAAAAGAAAAAATCCCTCTGTAAAAGAGCGCTGAGAGAGCAAAACATAAAGAAGCCGGTCTTAATTTGTAGTATGCTGTACTTCAAAAGGTTTTACCCTCGACACAGACATGCTAACACAAACATGTTAACTGTTGGATGAACTGAACAGGAAAGGAGATGCATTTGGGAGGGCAAGGGGGCTGAACTTTACCGGATTCGCTGACAGCAGGAAGGGGGGAGGCAATGCCATGGGAAAAGGCGGAGGCTGCAGAGAAAGGGAGTGAGGCATTCTCACAGTCACCTATAGGCAGCGGCGGAGCAGAGCAGAGCAGACAGGGCATTATGAGCGCTTCCTCGGAGCATTTCTTCAACCAGCTGTGGAGACGAGTGGAAATGAACGTACTAGCAGGGATGTTGTGGTGCAGTGTCACTGAAATGGTCCGACAGGCAGATTTAAAGCCACCATGTGAAGTAGCTTGTTGAAGTAGATTTGTCTTGCTATGAGGATTTAGTATTTCTGGGTTATTTAGAAATTTTACTTTGTTTTTCAATTATTTATCCATTGAGTTTAAAGATTAAATTGAGCAGTATAGTCAGTCAACACCCATGCAGACATGTACTTCCGTCCCATCTCTGAGGGGAAATAGGGAAAGGAATACATCTTGGCAATTTAGGATGGCCACAACATCAACAATGGACAGCCTGGCTAAGAGACAGCTCTGTTAAACACAAATACACACTATCTCTCTCTATTTCTATAATGTGACCTCATATAATAAAGCCAAATGTGATGGAGTTCAAGAAAATTGCAATTTATTTCACACCATGCTCTTTCATACCAGTCAACCATATCTTCTGTGGTATCATGCGTCATGTACCCACAAGGATCTGAAGTCCCGTCTGCAGGCCCTGCTCTCACCTGCAGGAGGGCAGCCCCTGTTCTCACCTGCAGGAGGGCAGCCCCTGTTCTCACCTGCAGGAGGGCAGCCCCTGTTCTCACCTGCAGGAGGGCAGGCCCTGCTCTCACCTGCAGGAGGGCAGCCCCTGTTCTCACCTGCAGGAGGCCTCTGTTCTCACCTGCAGGAGGGCAGCCCGTTCTCACCTGCAGGAGGGCAGCCCCTGTTCTCACCTGCAGGAGGGCAGCCCCTGTTCTCACCTGCAGGAGGGCAGCCCCTGTTCTCACCTGCAGGAGGGCAGCCCCTGCTCCAGCGCTTGCTTCTCTGTTCCAGCTGAAGGCTCCTCTCCAGGGAGCGTTTCACCAGGGCCTCAAACCGCTCCTGCATTCAACAAAGAAAACTTGCCTTTATTTAAATTCCAACACCTTCAGTCTGCCTGTGTTGCAGATGCAGCAGTATTTATAGTGGTGTGGGGTTAACTAAGGGTTAGCTGGACACATCTGTTAAAGACTTCCCGGTTTGTCCGGAAGGGGACTGTAGCAGGGTGGATGCTACGGGGGCCCGCCCGAAGGATGGAGAGACACGGAGTTTCGTGCAGAACCCTGTTTATTCACACACGACACCACCACACGTGCAGAAGCACCTTCACACAGCTTCTCAGACGCAGCTCCATCGGCCTCTTTGCTGCTGTCCAGCTCTGCCTTATGAAGGCTGGCAGGGTGGAGAGGCTGATTGGGCCCACCTGTGCCCTAATCAGCCTGAGTGGCTGCAGCTCCTCCACCCTGCCACACACCCCCAACGCCAAACTCGTGCCGGGGTCTGTCCGGCCGAGCCTACTCCCCCCCCGCCCCCCTCGGAGCGGGAGAGGAAGCCCTGAACCCTCCGGGCCTTCCTGGTCGGGGGGTCGTCCCCGGCGTCGGCCCGCCCGCCGTGGAAGACGCTCTCGGGGCCGGGCCCATGGTGGCCTCGGGCCAGACGGCATCCGCGGCCGTGGCCGTGGTGCGTCCAGGACCACCCCCTCCTCCATGACGCGGCCCTCCACGGGCTGCTGGTCCGCCTCCAGGTCCGCCTCTTCCCCCACACTCTGCTCTGGCCGCAGGTCCGGCCCCGTCTCCGCGGGACCCGCCGTCGCTGGCGGCTGCGCCTCCGCAGCCGCCTCCCCAGCCAACTCCCCCTCCGTCTCCGTCGCCGACTCCGTCCCAGGAGCCGTCGCCTGGCGGCCCACATCGACTGCCTCACGGCCGGTCGGCTGCAGCGCCGCCAGCGCTGCCGCGGCGAACCTCAGACGGGGTGCAGGGATGGGTCGCTCCGCGGGTCCCCCCGCCTCGGGAGCTGACGCTTGGCGGCCTGCAGCTTCTGCCTCCCGGCCTCTCAGCTGCGGCGCCGCCAGCTCCTCCCGCGTTGCTGCGGCGGCCCTCAGACGGGGTGCAGGGGTGGGTCGCCCCGCGGCCACCAGGGCTTCTATGGCGGCCAGCTGCCGCTCGCCCTGTTCCCGGAAGGCGGCCGCCATGCCCGCCATGGCCCGGGCGAGCGCGTCCAGGGTCCGCTCCGTGCCTCTCTCGTCCATTCTTCGGGCCCCACGTTGGGCGCCAGATGTAGCAGGGTGGATGCTACGGGGGCCCGCCCGAAGGATGGAGAGACACGGAGTTTCGTGCAGAACCCTGTTTATTCACACACGACACCACCACACGTGCAGAAGCACCTTCACACAGCTTCTCAGACGCCGCTCCATCGGCCTCTTTGCTGCTGTCCAGCTCTGCCTTATGAAGGCTGGCAGGGTGGAGAGGCTGATTGGGCCCACCTGTGCCCTAATCAGCCTGAGTGGCTGCAGCTCCTCCACCCTGCCACAGGGACCCATTAACCCATTAACCTTTTGACCTTTTGTGTTCTTTTAAAAACTTTAAGCTTCTGCATACCAGATTAGTTCCTCTTTAACGGAAGATGTCTGTTTCACGATGTGTGACCTCTTTAACTAAAGAGATGTCTGTTTCCTCCGTCTGTTTCCTGTTTTCTTCCAATTGTCCATTGTCTATTCACTGTTGACTATCCTTATATGGTCATTTTCCTGTCAAAATTCTCAATAAAAAGCTGATGCAGAAGAGGAACCACCAAAGCATTTCGTCAGAAGCATCTATAGAGAGCCACGTTGCTCTGCAAAGCTCCGACTTTGCTTCCCCTTTCCGCAGAAAACGCCTTAAAAATAATTTCCAACGGTCTTTGGTGTTTTTCTTTGTTAAGAGCTGGGTTTGATGTTGATTTAAACCTAACATTTTCTGGTGCCGAAACCCGGGACCCAAGATCTGTGACGTTGGGATGGCGTAGGATCAAACAGGCCACTTAAAACTGTCGACAGCCATTCCGACTTTAGGGACGGGGCCAATAGAAGTTGGTCCTGTGCTGGTCCGGAGTCCAGTGACGGGTCCTCCGAGCCAGGAAAGGCACGAGAGACTGGTAAGAGACCTCTTCTTACTTAAATACCTGGGGTATTGAAGTATTTTTGTGTAAAATACGAAGAAATTTTGTGTATACTAACCTGGGGTTAGCGGAACAGGTGTTGGCAGCGGGTCTGGGACCCACTTTTTGAAGTCAGGGACTTTAATAAGATACTAGCCTGGGGCAGTGCATAAGGCCAACACCCACTGGGTCTGGGACCTGCTTTAAGGTCAGGGACTTTTAAAGTACAGAATAACGAGAGGAGGTTTCTATTGGAATGTTTTTTAGTGGTTTTTGTCTAATGTTTGTCTTGTCTAATGTTCTTGTCTAATGTTTATGACGGAAACTGTCTATGTTCAATGTTGAGGTTTCCAAAATTGTGAAGCAAAATTTCAATTGTTCACTAAAAAGATCGGCGTTGAAACTAAACTGTCAAAAAGGGAAACTTATGAGCTAAAAGAAACTTCCATCCATCCATCCATCGTCCGCCGCTTTATCCGTTCCCGGGTCGCGGGCAGCAGCCTCAGCAGATATGCCCAGACCTCCTTCACCCCAGACACTTCCTCCAGCTCCTCCGGGGGGAGTCCGAGGCGTTCCCAGGCCAGCCGAGAGACATAGTCTCTCCAGCGTGTCCTGGGTCTGCCCCGGGGACATGCCTGGAACACCTCCCTAGGGAGGCGTCCAGGAGGCATCCGGTACAATTTCAATTCAATTCAATTTTATTTATATAGCGTCTAATACAACAGATGTTGTCTCTAGACGCTTTCCAGAGATCCAGAACATGAACATAAACATAAACATAAACATAAACATAAACATAAACATAAACATAAACATAAACACAAACATAAACATAAACCCCCGAGCAATTATTATATAAACAATGGCAGGTAAAAACTCCCATAGTGGGAGAAAAGCCTTAAGCCAAACAGTGGCAAGGAAAAACTCCCCTTTAGGAGGGAAAAAACCTTGAGCAGGACCAGGCTCATAAGGGGGGACCCTCCTGCCAAAGGCCAGACTGGTACAGATGCCCAAGCCACCTCAGCTGACTCCTCTCAATGTGAAGGAGCAGCGGCTCGACTCCGAGCTCCTCCTGGGTGACCGAACTCCTCACCCTATCTCTAAGGGAGCGTCCAGCCACCCTGCGGAGGAAACTCATCTCGGCCGCTTGTATCTGCGATCTTGTCCTTTCGGTCACTACCCAAAGTTCATGACCATAGGTGAGGGTAGGTGCGTAGATTGACCGGTAAATCGAGAGCTTCGCCTTTCGACTCAGCTCCCTCTTCACCACGACGGTCCGGCACATCGACCGCATAACTGCGGACGCTGCACCGATCCATCTGTCAATCTCCCGCTCCATCGTTCCCTCACTCGTGAACAAGATCCCGAGATACTTGAACTCCTCCACCTGGGGCAGGACTTCCCCACCCACCCGGAGAAGGCACGCCACCCTTTCCCGGTGGAGAACCATGGCCTCGGTCTTGGAGGTGCTGATTCTCATCCCTGCCGCGTCGCACTCGGCCGCAAACCGCCCCAGCGCATGCTGAAGGTCCCGGTCCGATGAAGCAACCAGGACAACATCATCTGCAAAAGGCAGAGATGAAATCCTGAGGTTCCCAAACTGGAACCCCTCCGGCCACTGTCTGCGCCTAGAAATCCTGTCCATAAAAATTATGAACAGGACCGGTGACAAAGGGCAGCCCTGCCGGAGTCCAACATGCACCGGGAACAAGTCTGACTTACTGCCGGCAATGCGAACCAGACTCCTACCGATCATACAGAGACCGGACAGCCCTTAATAGAGGGCCCCGGACTCCATACTCACCGAGCACCCCCCACAGAATGGCACGAGGGACACGGTCAAATGCCTTCTCCAGATCCACAAAGCACATGTAGACTGGTTGGGAAAATTCCCATGAACCCTCGAGCACCCTGCGGAGGGTATAGAGCTGGTCCAGTGTTCCGCAACCAGGACGAAAACCGCATTGTTCCTCCTGAATCCGAGGTTCAACTATCGGCCGTAATCTCCTCTCCAGTACCCTGGAGTAGACTTTCCCGGGGAGGCTGAGAAGTGTGATCCCCCTGTAGTTGGAACACACTCTCCGGTCCCCCTTTTTAAACAGAGGGACCACCACCCTGGTTTGCCACTCCAGTGGCACTGTCCCCTTCCTCCATGCAATGTCGCAGAGGCGTGTCAACCAAGACAGCCCTATGACATCCAGAGACTTGAGGTACTCAAGGCGAATCTCATCCACCCCCGGTGCTCTGCCACTGAGGAGCTTACGAACTACCTCAGTGACCTTGGCTTGGGTGATGGATGAGCACGCCCCAGAGTCCCCACTCTCTGCTTCCTCAGTGGAAGGCATGTCAGTCGGGTTGAGGAGATCCTCGAAGTATTCCTTCCACTGTCCGACGATGTTCCCAGTCGAGGTCAACAGCTCCCCACCCGCACCATAAACGGTGCCGGCAGAGTACTGCTTCCCCCTTCTGAGGCGCCGAACGGTCCTCCAGAATTTCCTCGAGGCCGACCGAAAGTCTTCCTCCATGGCCTCCCTGAACTCCTCCCAGACCCGGGTTTTTGCCTCCAGAACCGCCCGAGCCGCGGCTCGCTTGGCCTACCCATCTACTGCGTCAGGAGTCCCGGTGGGACTCCTGACGCAGTAGGACTCCTTCTTCAGTCTGACGGCATCCTGTACTTCCGGTGTCCACCACCGGGTTCTAGGATTGCCGCTACGACAGGCACCGGAGACCTTGCGACCACAACTTCGAGCCGCCGCGTCGACAATGGAGGCAGAGAACATGGTCCACTCGGACTCAATGTCCCCCGCCTCCCCCGGGATCTGAGGGATCTGAGAGAAAGAAACTTAAGAAAGCAAAAATAACTGGCTAAAATAGCAGACGCATGGTTAAGCTGAAACTTATGCCTAAATAATTTCTAAAAGATGCTTAGTCGATGGGAAACGTCCCTAACTCTAGGTGAAGAAAAGATGGTGACAAAATCTTGCGAGATAATATGCGGGAACTTAAAAGGAAAAAGAAAATCAACTAATTTATGGCTAAAAGAAAAACTGATTAAATGTTCAAAATGGGACAAGGTTCCAGCAAAAGGAAAAGAAAGTTGCGAACCTGTAAAAGAATGGCATAAAGAGATGTGATTTGATGGGAAATTGGAAAGTGGAGAAAAAGGCTACTGCTGCGAAGCTGCAGCAGGGCCAAAGGTCATGGTGTGTGTGTGTGACGGCTGCAGCTGTGTGTGTGTGTGTGTGTGTGTGTAAGGCTGCAGCAGTGTGTGTGAAAGCGCGCTCCAGCATGTCCTGTCTGGGTGCGCATTCACGAGGGGCTGCGTAAGTGAGAGGCTTAGTGAAGCCTTCCATAATTTGAGTGTTGAAATTTCCTATGTGGAAGTTTTTGTTGGAATGATACAAATAACTGGCTTCTTTAGATGGTGTGATCTGTGTGTGAGAAGGGAGATTTTTTGTCTGCTGGACAAAACAAGAGCTTCAGAGGATGTTTTGGGCTAGTGTTTCAAGTGAGAAGCTCCCCTCTTGAAAAAGACATAGAAATTGAATAATATAGTCTTTTTCTATCATTCTAAGCCCTGAATAGAGGCGTAGTGTCGTAGAATTGTCAAATTGGGTTAATTCACCATTCAATACTGTATTTGACCAGGTCTTTGTATGTTTTGATCGTATATTCTTTATCTTTATTTCAGACTACAAGGTCCATATTGACAAACATGATACAACAGAAGTACAAAACATAAAATAAATTAAAATACAGATTTAAAAAACATACAGGGACTCTCTCCAGTGTTTCCAAAAACAGGAAGAGTACCGGATGCTGCTCCTTTCAGGCATTGTCAGTGTCATTATTATTTCATTATTGGACTTGTTCAATCTCATCATAAAACTGTACATTAAGTTCCTGAGAACAGCACCCAGGGTTGGAACTCCACTGGTAACAAACAAGTGGCTAGCACTAGTCCACCTCGGGAGCCTCAACAGGATTCTGAGGGCATCATTATAGGCCACTCTCAGCTTTCTATATTTACCAGCACTGTAGCTGCACCACACGTGGGCAGTATACAGTGGTGAATAGTATGCCTTAAAGAGAGCTATTTTTACATCGTCAGTACACATATAAAACTTTCGGGATAACATGTTTGCCTGTGCATACAGTTTACAGTATTGTCTCTGTATATCGTCGTCATCACTGAGGTCATCCCTGATGATATGACCCAGATATCTGACCCTGTCAACGACACTGAGCACCTTGTTGGCCAGATGAAATGAAGGGAACGTTGCCTTCCGGTCATCCTTAGTTTTCATAATCATGACTACACTCTTTTTTGGATTAAACATAATATCATACTGCAGACCATATTCAGAGCACACATTCAGCAGCTGCTGTAGGCCAGCAGAGCAGGGAGACATGATCACCAAATCATCCGCATACATTAAGTGATTTACGAGTCTCTCCCCCACCATACAGCCAGTCTTACACTTGCTAAGGTTAGTAGAGAGCTCATCCATATATAAATTGAAAAGCACGGGTGACAAAATTCCCCCCCTGTTTGACCCCATTAGTCACCAAAAAGGGCCCAGATAGAGTATCGCCCCATCTAACTTGCATAGTTTGATGGGAGTACCAGAAATGTAATATACGTATTAGATAAGAGGGTACACCTCTCTCTTTTAACTTAGTAAATAGAATTGTATAGAAATGTGATTCTTGCCATTGTGAGTATGAGATGTGTAAGATTAGATTTGACTTTTATACAAGCATGAAACATATCAATCATTTTTCTTTATTTTGTCTGTTGTAAAATAACGTACTGATGATTGACAGCTTCAACAGGTTGGGTTTTGTCCCGTAAAATGAGCACCGCTGTATTTTTAGATATAGTAGAAGGCCGTATTCATGAACCTACTGTCAATTGCATGTCAGTGACATTTTACACAGAAAGGGGTGTATGGAGAAGAAACTAACCCGTTGAGCAATCCTTTTAGAAAAAGAGGAACTCTGAGTGCACACCAGCCTATTCACACTAAAAGAAATGTACATTTGTGATCAGTGCTGCTATCATTTAGTTTGGGAGTTAATTTGAAATGCACCAATTGAGTTTGGTTAGTGTAGTTTGAGGAGAAATAATTTACACATATGCACTGACACACAAACCCACATATAGATGATCTGAAGTTTGTGTTTAATGTTTAGTGAGTTTTTGTTTATGTGTAGTTTACGCATCGGAATTTATCCCAAAATTTGTTTCATTTCTTTTAAGACTTTTGTAAATACATTCTGATTAATTTGAATGAGAAAGAGGAGTAAACAGGAAGAGGAAAAAGAAGGCTAAAAAAAATAAATAAATAAATAGATGAAATGGTAAAAGCTGCTGATGGTCTTGCAGATCCATTTCGGGATACCGACCAGTTCGCAATTGGCTTGGTAGATTTGGAGTTAAAATTAAATAATCACATTATTGTGTCTCCGTAGAGGAGCATACACTTGCATTGCAGCATGCAAACAGAAGATTGGGAGTCTCCTGAAGACTATATGATTCATCTGGAGACAGTTTTCTGGCATCATTCTGGCATTCCTTTTGAACTTGCGGACAATAGAGCTTAACAGCAGTTGATAAGGTATTATTTGATGGAATACTCCCTTCAGTCCGATGTTTTGTAACAATAAATTATTGTTTAGATATATAGGTTTACTAGGAACTACTTTTTTACGTTGCAGGAGAGTTGCTGCACGGACAGTTTTGTGTGTGAGGCACCCAAGCATGAACGGCCAGGACTGTTCACTGGACCGTTATGTTATTAGCTCGTGTGTTGTTACTTATATAAATAAAACCATAACCTACTTGGGCTGAAATAAGAAAATTATGTAGTCCTTGACTAAGGTAGGAGACAGAATTTAACAGGTTTTGCCACACCAAGTAATCTAAGGTGACGGCGGGGGGATCTGAGGGACATAGAGATAACTGACCCTAGAGAGTCATTAAGTCAAACCTCCGACCTGCCAGGGTGCAATTCTCAGAAATGGGAGAACCACTTAGTTCCCCATCTGAGGAGAAGTCAGGACGCTGGCGAGAAACAAGAAGAAGAGGATGATGACAACGAGACATCCAACTCAAATTTTAATTGACATGCAAAACAATGCTCCGCAAAGAGAGAAAGACATTTGGCTAAATGAAGGTGCTACTGTAACTCTAGAAGGCCTCTGTGTGGTGCTAAGCAAACCAGTGCTCCCAAAAAATATGTTCCCCCTGGTGGCTAAATTGAGCAATGGGAAGTCCCATGTCTCAACAGGAGGGATGCAGAGTATGGTACATGAAATATTCCATACATCACCAGGTCTAAATACGTACTTTAACATTTTTTTGTTGGAGCTGTCTAACATGTTGCAGGCACAACACGCAAGGCAATATGAGACCTAAAAGAGGTCAGTGTCCCCAAGGGGCCTATCCATTTGAAGTTATCCATAAGGATTACATTGAGCTGTCCAGAAGTGGGCAATACAAGTATTGCCTAGTGTTAATTGACTCCTTATCCAAATGGGTTGAAATAGTCCCGGCCAAAACAGCTGACGCACTCACAGTAGCTAAAGCCTTTTTGCAAACACATAATTCCAGAACATGGCATTCCAAGATTAATTTGGAGTGATAATGGTGCACACTTTGTGAACACTGTAGTCCAAAACATGGCTAAACATCTAGGTATCAATTTAAACTACTGAGAGCTGCATTCCTGCAGCTCTCAGTAGTGAGGACTTTATGAGCTTCTTCAACAGTAAAATCGCGAGAATTAGAGAAGAAATCAACCAGCCGGTTGTGGGCGTTTCTTCAGCTTTAGCGACTTCCCTACGCTCTGACTTGCCTCTAGACTGTTTTGATCCTATAGACCTCCCTGAGCTGACCTCACTCGTCAATAGAGCTAAGTCAACCACATGTATGTTAGACCCCATCCCGACTCGACTATTCAAGCATATTTTTTCTCTTATTGGTACGACAATACTGGACCAAATTAACCTATCCCTAAGTTTAGGATATGTACCACAGGTTTTCAAAGTCGCAGTAATTAAACCTTTACTTAAAAAACCTTCTCTTGACCCAGACACCTTAGCTAATTATAGACCAATTTCCAACCTTCCATTTGTGTCTAAAATTCTGGAAAAGGCAGTTTCAAGCCAGTTATGTGACTATTTGTATAGAAATGATCTGTTTGAAGTCTTTCAGTCAGGGTTCAGAATGCATCATAGCACAGAGACAGCACTGGTTCGAGTCACGAATGACCTCCTTATGGCCTCAGATAAGGGATTAGTGTCCATACTGGTTCTACTGGACCTCAGTGCTGCTTTTGACACTATAGATCATGGCATTTTACTGCACAGGTTAGAGCATGTTGTTGGGATTAAAGGGACAGCTCTATGTTGGTTTAAATCATACCTATCTGACAGGTTCCAGTTTGTTCATGTACATGAGGTTTCTTCAGAACAGTCAAGGGTCTGTTATGGTGTTCCGCAGGGTTCAGTGCTAGGGCCAATCTTGTTCAGTTTATACATGCAGCCGTTGGGAAGTATAATCCAGAATCACGGCATACACTTTCATTGTTATGCTGATGATACGCAGCTCTACTTGTCTATGAAGCCGGATGAAACAGAACCGTTAGTTAAACTTCAGGCATGTCTTAGGGACATCAAGGACTGGATGTCCAGAAATGTCCTGCTTCTAAATTCAGATAAAACAGAGGTTATCATTCTTGGTCCAGAGCATCTTAGGAAGGGATTAGATGTTGTTGCGATGGCTTCCAGTGCAACTGTGAGAAACCTTGGTGTTATTTTCGATCAGGATTTGTCGTTTAAACCATATGTCAATCAGGTTTGTAAAATAGCCTTTTTCCATCTCCGTAATATTGCAAAGATTAGGAAAATCCTCTCGCAGAGTGATGCAGAAAAACTAGTTCATGCGTTTGTATCTTCTAGACTAGATTACTGTAATGTGTTGTTAGCAGGATGTCCAAGTAATTTGCTGAATAGGCTCCAGCTGATCCAAAATGCAGCAGCACGAGTACTGACAGGAATTAGCAGGAGAGACCACGTCTCTCCAGTGTTAGCGTCGCTCCATTGGTTACCCGTAAAATTCAGAATCCAATTTAAAATTTTATTACTTGCGTATAAAGCCCAAAACGGCTTAGCTCCGCATTATTTGCAAGACCTGATAGTGCCTTATGTTCCTGTCAGAGCTCTCCGTTCTCAGAGTGCAGGTTTACTCGTAGTTCCTAGAGTATCTAAATGTAGATTTGGAGGGCGGGCGTTCTGCTATCAGGCACCACTACTATGGAACCAACTTCCAATCTGGGTTAAGGAGGCTGACACCACCTCCACCTTTAAAACTAAACTTAAAACATTTCTGTTTAGTAAAGCCTATAGTTAGTGTTTAGTAAACCTCTAGCTGGTGTTGGTAAATCTCTAGGTAGTGTAAACTTTAGTGTGTCAGAGTCGCTCCTGTAGTTTCTTGTGCTGGCCCCCCCTTCTCCCTTTTCTCTCTTTTGTCCATGTTGCAGCATCCTTTGCCGGACACCGGAACCTGCAGGTGGTCGTGGGTGGCTTGTAGCTTGCATTACGGAGCACAAGTCTTTCCCTGACCCTGCACCCCAACCTGGGACTTGCTGATTGGGCCGGAGCTTCGGGAGCTGCATGCTGGCCTGCGGTCCCCACCCCTGGTCATCCCGTTGCTGGCCCCCCCTTCTCCTCCCTTTTCTCTCTTTTGTCCTGCAGGTGGTCGTGGGTGGCTTGTAGCTTGCATTACGGAGCACAAGTCTTTCCCCGACCCTGCACCCCAACCTGGGACTTGCTGATTGGGCCGGAGCTTCGGGAGCTGCGTGCTGGCCTGCGGTCCCCACCCCTGGTCATCCCGTTGCTAGCCCCCCCTTCTCCTCCCTTTTCTCTCTTTTGTCCTGCAGGTGGTCGTGGGTGGCTTGTAGCTTGCATTACGGAGCACAAGTCTTTCCCTGACCCTGCACCCCAACCTGGGACTTGCTGATTGGGCCGGAGCTTCGGGAGCTGCGTGCTGGCCTGCGGTCCCCACCCCTGGTCATCCCGTTGCTGCTTCCACCTGCCTGCTGTGCTGTAGCCGTCCCTGACCCACCAGTCTGGCCCTCGGCAGGAGGGTCCCCCCTTATGAGCCTGGTCCTGCTCAAGGTTTCTTCCCTCCTAAAGGGGAGTTTTTCCTTGCCACTGTTTGGCTTAAGGTTTTTCTCCCACTAGGGGAGTTTTTACCTGCCATTGTTTATGTAATAACTGCTCGGGGGTCATGTTCTGGGTATGGGTCTCTGTAAAGCGTCTAGAGACAACTCTGTTGTATTAGACGATATATAAATAAAATTGAATTGAATTGAATTAAAGAACCACTGTGCCTATCACCCACAAAGTGCAGGCCTAGTGGAACAAACTAATGGCACTGTTAAGCTAAGGCTCAGAAAAACCATGGAAGAAACTGGAAAACCATGACCTGAATGCCGGCCATTAGTCGAAATGTATATGAGAATCGTCACACCCTTTGGGTGGTGCATGGTCGCCCGTTCCAACTCCCCTCTATGGGACGGAGAACCATCGCAAGAGAAAACCGAAGAGGCAAATCCACTCTCGATGTGGATGAGCAAATTGTTTGCTGGAAAAATGTTCAAAGTTCTTGTGAGCTGCTGCTTTTTCCCCTCTCTCTCCTAAGCAGGAACTGCTGAAACTGGGTGACCAGATCCTGATTCGAGTGGTGAAAGGTCATCACCCCGTTGGGACGGCCCTTTTGTTGTCCAGATCAGGACACCGATAGCAGTAAAGGCTGCTGAACGATCTACGTGGGTTCACCGGTCACAGTGAAAGCTAGTAAAAAACTTTCCAGACCCTGAGTAGGCCGGAAGTCGGATGGTATCAAAACCCTTGTCCGCTGAAGAACTCATCTGACGCCTACTCACCAGCCACGGGCCTGAAGAAGATGACTAGCCCAAACTGACTGGCTACAACAAGCTGGAGAGGAGTCCGAGAGATGGAAGAAACTTTTCCACTAATGAGTCATGCTGACATGTTAAGAATTGTTCCTCAAACTCTTGTAATTTAGGAACACTACTGTACATTCCTCCCTGATGAAACCGGTGCTGAAAGCAATATTACCAAAGCTATAGCCGAATTACGTCAGTTGGCCAAAGTCGTGTCAGAAGACAGACGCTCAGTAGGTACCACCTTTTGGTCCTGGCTGAACTCAGGCCAGTGGACTGACATAATGACTAAAATTATGATTCCGTTCATCACTGTTCTGGTACTGTTCTGTGTTTTCACTACCTGTATCGTTCTGTGTCTCCGTGCAATGGTCCAAAGGACCATTGCAGACTTCCTTAGTCCAGTATTCTGAGGTCTATTTACCGACAACTCCAACAAACTCTAACTGATGAGAAGGATGCTTATGATGACACTGGAGTGTTTACTGTGAAGTTTCAAAAGAACACACAGGAAGGAATTGTGGGGTTAACCAAGGGTTAGCTGGACACATCTGTTAAAGACTTCCCGGTTTGTCTGGAAGGGGACCCATTAACCCATTAACCTTTTGACCTTTTGTGTTCTTTTAAAAACTTTAAGCTTCTGAATACCAGATTAGTTCCTCTTTAACTGAAGATGTCTGTTTCACAATGTGTGACCTCTTTAACTACAGAGATGTCTGTTTCCTCCGTCTGTTTCCTGTTTTCTTCCATTGTCCATTGTCTATTCACTGTTGACTATCCTTATATGGTCATTTTCCTGTCAAAATTCTCAATAAAAAGCTGATGCAGAAGAGGAACCACCGAAGCATTCCGTCGAGAGCATCTATAGAGAGCCACGTTGCTCTGCAAAGCTCCGATTTTGCTTCCCCTTTCTGCAGAAAGCGCCTTAAAAATCATTTCCAACAGTCTTTGGTGTTTTTCTTTGTTAAGAGCTGGGTTTGATGTTGATTTAAACCTAACAGTGGTTGTGAGGAATTGAAAATTCTAAAGGGATACACGTGAATGGATGGATATTGTGAAAAAAATTGTTTTTGTCCTTGAGAAGATGTATTTGGGAATTAGTAATGGGCATGTGTCTTGATATATGTCCTTCAGTGAGCGTTTCAGGTTTGCAGGGATCTGTAACAACACAAGCCAAACAACAATCAAGAAAAGGCATCCAAAATGCTGTTGAATAACCCAATGTGTTATTAACAACTCTGCCATCAGCAATCTTGGTTGTTTTGAATGGTGCCTCTCATCCAAGGACTTGTTGTCAAAACTGGAATGTGTAGGAGAGAGGTGCAGGAGACAGATGCAGGAGGAGATCCAAAGCCCATGAGTAAAAAAAAATATATATATATAAAATAAAACTGCATTGCAAAACCAGAAAAACATGACAAGAAACAGGATAGTGAAAACATTACAGACCAGCGGGGAGCAAGGAAAGACAAGACAAGATATACACATTGGACTTGATGAGACACTGGTGCAAACAATCAGGGCAGATGGGAACAACGGAAGTCAAGACAAAATTAAAACACAGGGACACAGGTTTTCAAAATAAAACAGGACCATAAACCCAAAAACCGTGACACTTGTCTGATAGTGTCTCCTGTATAAATCATGGCATAAAGCCCTTCCCTGACCCACTGCATGTGGTTTGGTCAATGCTATGCTGGTGGAAATCAGTGGATGGGAGGGGTGCCGGACTATTTCATAAGAGACCATTTTTATGAAGTGTGGCTTTCCAGGATACCCTGAAACCGATTGCCATGAACAGAGCTGTAAAAACAGGCTGAAAAGGGAGCTTTTTACTGTGTTGACTGAAGCATGTCAGAGACTTTTCAGTCAGACATCAATAAATACTCACATTTTTCAAATCAAAACAGATTATATTTACTCAGTTCACAAGAGCAGATATGTTGGTACAGAATGTTCAAATCTAATCTTGCACACAAAAGACAAGAGCATTTCCAATTTCCTGACCCTCTCTTCCTCGAGCTGCTGCCTCCGTTTCTCTTCTACTGCAGCCCTGCGAAGCTCCTCTTTCTGCCGCTGTTCCTCGAGCCGCCGGCAACGCTCCTCCAGCGTGCGCTCGTACTGCAGCTGAGCCCTGCGCTCCTTCTCCCAGATCAACTGCTCCTTGGCCGCTGGTAGAGTCGAAAGATTCACAGAAAAAACAAAAAACAAGACTATATAGAGAATGCAGATATTTTACCATAGTGATAGTATAGTGGTTTACCTTTATATTTACTTTTTTATTGATAGTCCTTTTTTTATTTTTTCCTTTTTTTTATATTGAATTTTGTGTGCTACAGTGCGTTTGCATCTGTCAGCCCAGGCTCAAGATTAAACTGTGAAGATAGTAATCCTTATCACCATGGGGGAACTGATGGAGCTGTAGGATTATCTGTAAGTGGGAAACCTACTTTTGTGGACTATTCCATGTCACAGTCACATTCTCTGCAGTGACACAGATCATTATATCAGAAAACCTAGTGAACTTAGTATTAATCCTACAGGCAAGCAAAGCCCTGCCATGGCCAATTATATTACATACAGATACACCCCAGGATCAGGAAGCAAGATCCGTTGAAACCATGACCATCACCTACCCAGGCTCCGCTCCCTCTCCTCACGTCTTTCTTTGGCTAAACGCATCCTGTCATCCGTCTTCATGTAACCCTCCAGGCCTGAAAGATGAGAAATGAGCACAGATGTAGTGAAAAAAGGCATTGGCAATGTGGTAGCCAAACTATAGAGCAAATGATATAGGAGCACTCACATTGTTTACCTCCATGGCTGTTATTGTTGTTTGCTCCGAGGTGTGAAGGGGATGCATGTCCGTTCATGTGTGGTTTCTTCTCTGTGTTAGTCGGAGCTGAAATCATGGACATAACCAGAGACAGAGACCATGCTCAGTTCTGTCTGAAGAGGTGTGACATCAACGCAGAACACTGAGCTGCAATACTCCTTTTCTACCACTAAAGGGCGTATTCAGCTTTGTGTGAAGGGCTGCCCTGTTGTAAATGCATTGTGTTGCAAAATGCCTCATGGCAAGGACAAACTGCAACATTGCACAGGAAACTGTCCTCATCTCACTGCTGACTGCCACTATTGGTTACTGCTGCTGAGCCATAACCAGAACTTATAACAGCAAGGACTCTGCATCAGATTACCCCGACACAGGCCTCCTGATGCAATCTGTGATGAGCTTCTAGAAATTGTGCATTAGTCCAAATTACTGTAAAGTAAGTGACTTTCATCCAGATGAAACCACTTGGGTGGATGGCAGGAATTATGAAGCAGAAGCCAGAAGGGATTACTCACTATTTTTTCTGGTGCGAGCAGGAGAGCTGTGACAACTCATCGGAGATCTCTTGTCAGGAAGAAGAGTGATGCATAGTGGTGCCGTCTTTTCACCTAGCATAAACAAC
This sequence comes from Cololabis saira, assembly GCF_033807715.1. Lineage (NCBI taxonomy): Eukaryota > Metazoa > Chordata > Actinopteri > Beloniformes > Belonidae > Cololabis > Cololabis saira. Next base: position 7,771,952 of record NC_084600.1, on the reverse strand, counting down.
GAAGAAGAGTTCTGTAGAGTACTGATCCAATGAAAAGCTTCTTTTCTCACATTGCTATAATAATGTGTGTGAAGCCAGCGGATGACAGAAACCTGACACATTTCCATGGCCTGTAATAAAACAGGCCGACACAAATAAACACAGAGTGTAGAGTAGTTGTTAAAATAGACAAACTTTAGCTGATAGATCAAGTAAGCCTTACATAAGTGTTGCAAAAAAGCAAATGAAAAAGAAAAAAATAGATAACTGTTATGCAATTTGAATATTAAACAAACCTCTAAAAAGAAAAAAAAATGATCTAAAACTTGACGCAACACTCTTAATCTTTTCTCTGATCAACAGAAGTAACAACAAAATGAAAGGTTTGATTCCACAAATTCACTAAATCAATATGTGCAACACAGACTAAACTGACAACACACACTACATCAAATGAATGACACTCTTGTTTTCTTTAATCAGGGCTTTTATTTTGTATCTGAAAGACAATTCTGACTGGCTGGATGTTTATGTGTGATTTGGCTGACACTTCACAGTAACCCTAAACTTTATTGCTTGGCTTACATTATTTAATATTTGCCATGCCCAAATGTGGCATTCGTCCCTTCCCAGTGGACACAGCCTCTCAACAACATCTGGGTACATATACATTTTTCAGACTCAGGCATATTTTTTCCTTAAAATGTTGTGACTGGAAACATTCAAACCAGTCTAATTCATAAACTACAGTATTCATTTTTTTTTTTTTGCATTATTTAAGTAGTCTGACATAATTTCCAGTAATTCTTGTAACTTCACTGCAGCTTCTGACATCATTTTAAGGGACCAGTCCTTCTTTTTTAATTATATGAAGTGTGATTATTGGCCCGCAGGGAGATTTCTCCCCCTTCCAGCATGGAGGGGGATAACTATTTTACCAAGTTTATTATTTTTTTTTTTTTAATTGAAACATAGATACAAACAAACAAGGCACATAATAGTCGTATCAGAATTACAAACATTTGCCTTGGGTTGAGCAACATCAGTATTACAAAATATACACTGAGAATCTAATTATCGTACAAATACAATAAAAAATAACTCACAAGGGCCATCTCATATTAAATCATATCTTTCAAGTAAAGAAAACAGTTTAAGGGCTTTCTTTTCTTTAACAAGACTCAGGGACTTACTCAAGAGCTTTAACTCATTTCTCCGATGGGTCAAACACGGTTTGGTCTTAAAAATATCTACATTTGTGAATGAAGAACTTTCCAAATAACACCAAATTATTAAGGACAAAGTCCAAATTCTTGTCTTCAACAAAAACACCAAATATAAGTGTCTTCACTGTTAAATGTAGATCAATGTCCTTGGACTGTAGCAGCTCTGTATCTCACTCCAGAAATATTGCACTGAATCACAATGAAAGAAAAGATGTTCCAAAGTTTCAATTTCTCTTTCACAAAAAACACAATTCAATTCAAAATTAAATTTTAATCTTAAAAACTCGTTTGTTGGGTAAATTTCATTAAAAATTTTGAAGTTTACCTCTTTTATTTTCGGTGGAAGTGGAAATGAAATATACATTTTGTCTTATTTTCCTAATCTTTTCCACTTCAAATTCCTTTAAGATATACCATCTTTTTATTGGGTCAGGTTAATATTTTTCTAGCAAAATGTTTTTAATGACTTTGTTAGTACATTTAAAGTCACAAAAATCTAAACCTTTAATGACTATTTTACCAAGTGAATCCTTAATCTTCATCTATTTCAGCAGTGGCCCATCCCTCATCCCACATCATCACACAACGGCCCTCTTCACCACCAAGACTCTCCTCCCTTCTCCACCCAGTTCTACTCATTCACACTTGATTAAGTCAGAACCTTCAATCTGAGAGTAGGACTCCACATAAGGCATGACGCACACAAAGAGATGTCACTGTTACCGTGCTCACATGCTCGTTATTATAAAACCATCAACCGAGTCGTTTTTCAGTGAAAGTCATATCAATGGGGTCAAGAAAAAATGTCTTTATCGATCTGAATCGCCAGTAAAATCAGGATTGGAGGATAAACAAAACAGTGAAGCGCGTTCACGGCCGTTCGGTCAGCGGCCGCGCGCAAAAAAAAGCATTGGAAATCATCTGCGTCATCCCCGAGTCTGCTCCAAACCCTGCTACAAACACACACGCACTGATTCAAACAAGCACGTATTCAGAAACAATGAGCTTACCTGTCATGGTGCCTGGTGACGTGACTGTCTTCGCCATTAGCGGCTGTTAGAGAGCCCTGGTAGAGCAGGGATGAGAGTCGGCGCGGTGGTCCGGGTCGGTCCGCAGTGATGCGGGGCCGCGCAGGGGTCCGTGTTTCTGCACAGCACCGAGAGCAGCACCATCAATCCAGGGAGTCCAACTGTCCTTAGAGAAGGCTGGGATGATGGATGGATGATGGAGGAGAGTCAATGCTGTTGGGGCTGGCTAGAACGCAGAAGATGCAACGCGTGCGGCGACCACCGGAGGGACGCCGCGGGAGCGCGCACCGACAAGCAGGCTGTCATCACTAACAGTCCAAGCTCAGTTCAGGTCTCTTCCTCAGATTCCTTTCCTTATTATCCTAGACCTGCCCTAGACCTGGCCTAGACCTGCCCCAGACCTGCCCTCAGGGCAGTTGCTAGGAATTCTGGGCCCCCATAAAGAATATTGCCCTTTTTTTTATTGCTGTAGCCTAACAACAACAAATCTAACACAACTTGTTTTGTTCTTTTGGGCTACTCAAATGTCGCACTAACACATCTTTACAATACCACATTGAACACATCATGATAACGTAACGGACGTTCGTTTGATGCTCATAATTAATTACTGATTAGGCTAAAAAAAAAAAAAAAATTACTGATTAGGCTTGAATGCGTCATAATACAATCCACTGCATGTGGAATGATACTAGCAAAACAAGAATATTTAAAGTGTATTTCAAATGCTTTATTGCAGCACGATCGCTGCAGAACAAAGAAAATGCTACATTTAGTCTGGGCTAGCCTCACCCATCAGACAATCTAGCAACAGATGTTTCTTACCCTGAAAATAAAACATAGAAATTCAAACAAATTGTATCTATACAGCTCAAAACCATCACTAAACATGACAGTCATTTTAAGTGGAATGATACCAGTCAAACAATAATATTTAAAGTGTCTTTCAAGTGCATTTTTGCAGCAATATCGCTGCAGAACAAATAAAATGCTACATTTAGTCTGGGCTACCTCACCCATCAGACAATCTAGCAACAGAAAATAAAACATAGAAAAATAAATAACAATAATAAATATAACCATGAATATAAACTTGCTGGCGTGGTTGTGCTTGAACAACTTCCATCGTTACTTTGTGTTAACGGAGCAGCAGAGAGCAGCGTCATGCTGGTGCAGGACACTGGCTGATTTATGGTCCGCGTTGCACCAACGCAGAACTTACGGCGTAGGTTACGCGGGGGCGCGTCGCCGCGTACCTTACGCCGTCGATATAAAGCAGAACCATAAATCAGGCTTAACGCGCGCGCATTTGTCAGTTTTGTTCCTTTTTTTCAACTGAGCATGCAAATACATAAACTGAAGGTGCAATGCTTATGCATCCTCGTAGAACCGGGCCTGCCCGGATTTGTGCTTTTTGGGGGGCCTGATAGCTTTCCACCATCTAGCTACTGTACATCTAGTCCAGCTGTGCTCTCACGTTTGTGCAGCGCGCTGCTCACTCGCACAGAGCTGGGTGGACCAAACCATTTTTAAGAAGGGAAGGGGCAAAGGGAATTATCAAAGTGATTTAAATTAGAGAATATTGTGTGACTGGTGGCTGTTTGAATTTGGAGGATACTGGGGGGCCATGTGTGGGCCCTTGTGGGCTGTGGGCCTTTATAATTGTCACCACCTTTCCCCCCTATACGACGGCGCTGCCTGCCCTAGATCTACCCTAGACCTGCCCTACACCTTCCCCAGACCTGCCCTAGACCTGCCCTGGAGCTGCCCTAGACCTGCCCTAGACCTGCCCCAGACCTGCCCTTGACCTGCCCTAAACCTGCCCTAGACCTGCCCTGGACCTGCCCTAGACCTGCCCCAGACCTGCCCTTGACCTGCCCTAAACCTGCCCTAGACCTGCCCTGGACCTGCCCTAAACCTGCCCTAGACCTGCCCTGGACCTGCCCTAGACCTGCCCCAGACCTGCCCTAGACCTGCCCTAGACCTGCCCTAAACCTGCCCTAAACCTGCCCTAGACCTGCCCTGGACCTGCCCTGCACCTGCCCCAGACGTGCCCTAGACCTGCCCTAGACCTGCCCCAGACGTGCCCTAGACCTGCCCTAAACCTGCCCTAGACCTGCCCTGGACCTGCCCTAAACCTGCCCTGGACCTGCCCCAGACCTGCCCTAGACCTGCCCTAGACCTGCCCCAGACCTGCCCTGGACCTGCCCTAGACCTGCCCTAGACCTGCCCCAGACCTGCCCTGGACCTGCCCTGGACCTGCCCTAAACCTGCCCTAGACCTGCCCTAGACCTGCCCTAGACCTGCCCCAGACCTGCCCTAGACCTGCCCTAGACCTACCCTAGCCCTGCCCTAGACCTGCCCTAAACCTGCCCTAGACCTGCCCTAGACCTGCCCTAGACCTGCCCCAGACCTGCCCTGGACCTGCCCTGGACCTGCCCTAAACCTGCCCTAGACCTGCCCTAGACCTGCCCTAGACCTGCCCCAGACCTGCCATAGACCTGCCCTGGACCTGCCCTAGACCTGCGCGGACCTGCCCTGGACCTGCCCTAAACCTGCCTTAGACCTGCCCTAGACCTGCCCTAGACCTGCCCTAGACCTTCCCTGGACCTGCCTCAGACCTGCCCTAGACCTGCCCCAGACCTGCCCTAGACCTGCCCTAGACCTGCCTTAGACCTGCCCTGGACCTGCCCTAGACCTGCGCGGACCTGCCCTGGACCTGCCCTAAACCTGCCTTAGACCTGCCCTAGACCTGCCCTAGACCTGCCCTAGACCTGCCCTGGACCTGCCTCAGACCTGCCCTAGACCTGCCCTAGACCTGCCCTGGACCTGCCTCAGACCTGCCCTAGACCTGCCCTAAACCTGCCCTAGACCTGCCCTAGACCTGCCCTAGACCTGCCCTGGACCTGCCTCAGACCTGCCCTAGACCTGCCCCAGACCTGCCCTAGACCTGCTGTAGACCTGCTGTAGACCTGCCCTAGACCTGCCCTAGACCTGCTGTAGACCTGCTGTAGACCTGCCCTAGACCTGCCCTAGACCTGCCCTAGACCTGCCCTAGACCTGCCCTACACCTGCCCTGGACATGCCCTAGACCTGCCCTGGACCTGCCCTAGACCTGCCCTAGACCTGCCCTGGACCTGCCCTAGACCTGCCCTAGACCTGCCCTGGACCTGCCCTGGACCTGCCCTGGACCTGCCCTAGACCTGCCTCAGACCTGCCCTAGACCTGCCCTGGACCTGCCCTAGACCTGCCCCAGACCTGCCCTAGACCTGCCCTGGACCTGCCTCAGACCTGCCCTAGACCTGCCCTAGACCTGCCCTGGACCTGCCCTAGACCTGCCCTAGACCTGCCCTGGACCTGCCTCAGACCTGCCCTAGACCTGCCCTAAACATGCTGTAGACCTGCCCTAGACCTGCCCTAGACATGCCCTGGACCTGCCCTAGACATGCCCTAAACATGCTGTAGACCTGCCCTAGACCTGCCCCAAACCTGCCCTAGACTTGCTGTAGACCTGCCCTAGACCTGCCCTAGTCCTGCCCCAGACCTGCTGTAGACCTGCTGTAGACCTGCCCTAGACCTGCCCTAGTCCTGCCCCAGACCTGCTGTAGACCTGCCCTAGACCTGCCCTAGTCCTGCCCTAGACCTGCTGTAGACCTGCTGTAGACCTGCCCTAGACCTGCCCTAGTCCTGCCCCAGACCTGCTGTAGACCTGCTGTAGACCTGCCCTAGACCTGCCCTAGACCTGCCCTAGACCTGCCCTAGACCTGCCCTGGACATGCCCTAGACCTGTCCTAGACCTGCCCCAGACCTGCCCTAGACCTGCCCTAAACCTGCCCTAGACCTGCCCTAGACCTGCCCCAGACCTGCCCTAGACCTGCCCTGGACCTGCCTCAGACCTGCCCTAGACCTGCCCTAGACCTGCCCTGGACCTGCCCTAGACCTGCCCTAGACCTGCCCTGGACCTGCCTCAGACCTGCCCTAAACATGCTGTAGACCTGCCCTAGACCTGCCCTAGACATGCCCTGGACCTGCCCTAGACATGCCCTAAACATGCTGTAGACCTGCCCTAGACCTGCCCCAAACCTGCCCTAGACTTGCTGTAGACCTGCTGTAGACCTGCCCTAGACCTGCCCTAGTCCTGCCCCAGACCTGCTGTAGACCTGCTGTAGACCTGCCCTAGACCTGCCCTAGTCCTGCCCCAGACCTGCTGTAGACCTGCTGTAGACCTGCCCTAGACCTGCCCTAGACCTGCCCTAGACCTGCCCTAGACCTGCCCTGGACATGCCCTAGACCTGTCCTAGACCTGCCCCAGACCTGCCCTAGACCTGCCCTAGACCTGCCCTAAACCTGCCCTAGACCTGCCCTAGACCTGCCCTGGACCTGCCCTAGACCTGTCCTAGACCTGCCCCAGACCTGCCCTAGACCTGCCCTAAACCTGCCCTAGACCTGCCCTGGACCTGCCCTAGACCTGCCCTAGACCTGCCCTGGACCTGCCCTGGACCTGCCCTAGACCTGCCCTGGACCTGCCCTAGACCTGCCTCAGACCTGCCCTAGACCTGCCCTAGACCTGCCCTAGACCTGCCCTAGACCTGCCCCAGACCTGCCCTAGACCTGCCCTAGACCTGCCCTAGACCTGCCCTGGACCTGCCCTAGACCTGCCCTAGACCTGCCCTGGACCTGCCCTAGACCTGCCCTAGACCTGCCCTGGACCTGCCTCAGACCTGCCCTAGACCTGCCCTAAACATGCTGTAGACCTGCCCTAGACCTGCCCTAGACATGCCCTAGACCTGCCCTAGACCTGCCCTGGACCTGCCTCAGACCTGCCCTAGACCTGCCCTAAACATGCTGTAGACCTGCCCTAGACCTGCCCTGGACCTGCCCTAGACATGCCCTAAACATGCTGTAGACCTGCCCTAGACCTGCCCCAAACCTGCCCTAGACTTGCTGTAGACCTGCCCTAGACCTGCCCTAGTCCTGCCCCAGACCTGCTGTAGACCTGCTGTAGACCTGCCCTAGACCTGCCCTAGTCCTGCCCCAGACCTGCTGTAGACCTGCTGTAGACCTGCCCTAGACCTGCCCTAGACCTGCCCTAGACCTGCCCTAGACCTGCCCTGGACATGCCCTAGACCTGTCCTAGACCTGCCCCAGACCTGCCCTAGACCTGCCCTAGACCTGCCCTAAACCTGCCCTAGACCTGCCCTAGACCTGCCCTGGACCTGCCCTAGACCTGTCCTAGACCTGCCCCAGACCTGCCCTAGACCTGCCCTAAACCTGCCCTAGACCTGCCCTGGACCTGCCCTAGACCTGCCCTAGACCTGCCCTGGACCTGCCCTGGACCTGCCCTAGACCTGCCCTGGACCTGCCCTAGACCTGCCTCAGACCTGCCCTAGACCTGCCCTAGACCTGCCCTAGACCTGCCCTAGACCTGCCCCAGACCTGCCCTAGACCTGCCCTAGACCTGCCCTAGACCTGCCCTGGACCTGCCCTAGACCTGCCCTAGACCTGCCCTGGACCTGCCCTAGACCTGCCCTAGACCTGCCCTGGACCTGCCTCAGACCTGCCCTAGACCTGCCCTAAACATGCTGTAGACCTGCCCTAGACCTGCCCTAGACATGCCCTAGACCTGCCCTAGACCTGCCCTGGACCTGCCTCAGACCTGCCCTAGACCTGCCCTAAACATGCTGTAGACCTGCCCTAGACCTGCCCTGGACCTGCCCTAGACATGCCCTAAACATGCTGTAGACCTGCCCTAGACCTGCCCCAAACCTGCCCTAGACTTGCTGTAGACCTGCCCTAGACCTGCCCTAGTCCTGCCCCAGACCTGCTGTAGACCTGCTGTAGACCTGCCCTAGACCTGCCCTAGACCTGCCCCAGACAGAAAACTAATATCTGAATGTCTGACACCCCACATAGAATGACCTACTCAATAATTGTAATCTTGTTAGTATTTAAATCCTGTAACATGTTTGCTGATTTTTTTTTAAACGATAAATCTGAAAGTGGTTTACACAAATGACCTATAAAACATTTAATTCAATCACAGATTGAATTGACTGCTTGAGCAAAATATGAAAGCTTATACATTTATTGATAGTTTTGATTTACCATTTCAATAATCCATCGGAAAGTCATCATTATAGACAGTGTTAAGGTGGCATCGTTTTATTTTCAGAAAGATTCTTTTATTTATTCTTCCTTTTATTTACAATCATTTCATGAGAAGAGGTAAAAAATGTTTTATTCCAACTTTTTGGGCAACACTATATAACAGGCTTGGCTATAATTACTTAATATGTGTGGCTGATGTTGGAAGTTTTACACAAAAAAGGAACCTTAAAAACGGTTGTTTTAGGATAAACTCCTGAAGTGATATTTATTGGGGATCTCTAAAAAATAAAAAATAAAAAAAAATAAAAACACAAGCTCGCCATGGAATAGTGGGCTCATGCAAATGCAATAATAGGGTTTTAGAAAACACCCAATATGAAAAATATTCAAAATGAATAAAAAACATATAATGTATGAAAAAATAATTGTGACATGCAAAGGAAGAGATGTGGGTCCCCTTGATCTCCTTATCGTCCTTACCCTTCCTTACCATCCTGTGATTGTTTAAATGTGACCTCTTTTATGAGCTGCTGAGCAAATTACAGAAGACCTGATAAACATGCATTAATTACAACTGCAATGCAAAAATTGTTATAAAGCTATCCTTCATAACTAAAATGATGTTAAAGAAGGCTTATCGTGTACAGTTGGGTTTTTCTTGTTAAGACAGATAAGAAAAATGGAAAATTAAGAAAAAAGGACTATAATTTAATTAAAATATGGGACTCATGTATGACTGAAACGGGCATGTACAATAATAATAATAATAATAATAATCTATGTATAATATTAATCTTTTTAATGTAAAGCACTTTGTGTTGCATTATATCTGCATGAAAGGTGCTATATAAATAAATAAAGTTTAAGTTTATTAATAATAATAATAATAATAATAATAATAATAATAATAATAATAATAATAATAATAATAATAATAATAATAATAATAGTAGTAGTAGTAATAATAATAATAATTATAAAATAATAATAATAATAATAATAATAATAATAATAATAATAATAATAATAATAATAATAATAATAATAATAATACATTGTTTTAATTTTCTGTTTTTGTTTCCCGGTACAGTGGTGGCAGCATAGATATATATAAAGGCTAGATGACTCAAGGCGCAGTAGCACTTTTTCTGTCGTAATTTATACGGATGGTCTCTCAAAGAAGGTATCCAAGATGGTGAACATAATTCTCATTATGGGAAAATATCATATACATAAAAATACATGGAAAAACAGCAAACCCTCCATAGTTTGTTTTAAAAATGAAATAAAACATTATGTAAAATCCATAAAGGTACTATCAGAAGAAAACCCGTCTATAAATGATTTATATGAAACCATGTCCAAGTCTCTTGCTCTTTAAGTTACAATCTTGTGTTTTTTCACTTTTGTTGAAATGTCAACCCCTATGATTATTTTATTTTTATTTTATTGAATCTTTTTTTTATCCTGTTTTCTTGTCCTGTCACCAATTAAAAAATACTGTTGTTAAGATGTATACAATGTATCTACACGTAGAAGACAAATGTATATTTGCTTATGTGTTGTGAGCTTGTAATGTTTCAGATGCTAATGTTTCCTCAAAGATACTGTACAGTATTTTTTATTTTATTTATTTATTATTTATTATATTTTATTTATTATTTATTTATTTATTTATTATTTTTATTATTTCAAAATCATTTCAAATAAAACGTCTCTGGTTTCCTCAAAATATTTGTTTTAATTGAAATGTTAAATAAAGTTTATAAAAAAAAAACTTTTTCTGCCGTAACTCATAGCCGCAGAAGAAGAGCGCCCCGCAGCCCCAACAGCGCCGCCGCGAGCAGCGCCCCCCAGCGGCCAGCCGGGAGGACGCAGGTTTCCAGAAGGACGCTTCGTACCGAACTCTGCACGGACTTCTGTGGGAAAGATGCTGGCCAACGTTTCCAACGTGCTGAGAGCTTGTGCTCAGAGAAACGTGAGTACAACATGTGTGTTGGAGCAGAGGCCTGAGATCAGCTCTGTAATCCGGGGTGTGAGTGAGAGTTGACCCTAAACAACACTGACCTTGCCAGGCCCGTCGTAGCCGGAGCTAACACCCACATCATCCTGTCTCTTTAAGATCTAAGTGATTCTTATTTTTTAACACACACCGCTTTTAATATTGGTTTTAACTACTGTTTTAAGTGTCAGATTTACGAAAGGTTCAAAGTTTAAATGTCCCTACACAAATTATTGGATAACACAATGTTCTCACTGAAAGCAATAACAACAGGTCGTTTTGATATAAAACGTTTTTGAACCACTACTAAATAACCTTTGCTGATTTTGAAAGGTTTTTTGTTTGATTTCTTCAGAGATGTGCAGTGGTTGTGACAGCTCGCTCCTACGCTGACTTCACAAACCAAGCCAGCTTTGAGATAAAGGTAAGGTTAAAGCCTGATGTGTTATTGTATATGAAACTGTTGGATGTCAGTATACAGGACTGTCTCAGAAAATTAGAATATTGTGATTTTCTGTAATGCAATTACAAAAACAAAAATGTCATACATTCTGGATTCATTACAAATCAACTGAAATATTGCAAGCCTTTTATTATTTTAATATTGCTGATCATGGCTTACAGCTTAAGAAAACTCAAATATCCTATCTCAAAAATGTTTAATATTCTGGGAATCTTAATCTTAAACTGTAAACCATAATCTGCAATATTAAAATAATAAAAGGCTTGCAATATTTCAGTTGATTTGTAATGAATCCAGAATGTTTGACTTTTTTTTTTTTTTAATTGCATTACAGAAAATAAAGAACTTCATCACAATATTCAAATTTTCTGAGACAGTCCTGTAGTGTAGGTTTGTGGTTTATCACGGGTATTTCCTCCCATCCAGAAATGTGACCTCCACAAGCTGGACGAGGGTCCTGCCACCGAGGTGGTTCTGACCCGGGACGAGGGGCTGCAGTATTACCGCACCATGCAGATCATCAGGCGCATGGAGCTGAAGGCAGACCAGCTGTACAAGCAGAAGATCATCAGAGGATTCTGCCACTTGTATGATGGCCAGGTTGAAAAGCTTTTTATAATTTTATGTGATTTTTAAACTATGAAAATCCACGGAGTGTAACTATTTTATGTTTGCCACAATGACATGTTGAGAAACTAAGATAGAAATCAGATGCTCAGAGAGGGGTTAGGACTGTTCAGAATTATGCAGTGATGAGTTATAATCTGAAGTTCTTAGTCAGTATAGAGGGTATGCATTGTTGGGCGATATGGACCAAAAGTCATACCTGGATATTTTCTAGCTGAATGGCGATACTCGATATATATCGATATTTTTTCTGTCCCCAAAGCATTATAGCATAGCATCTCTGTTAGCTTCATTTTTTTCTGAGGCAAACCCTTAAAAAAACAGTCAGTTTTAATACAAAGCCTCCTGCCAAACGTCACACAGGTTCCTTTGTTAACAGAGGTCTGCACAATATCAAAATGTATAAAACAAATGAAATAAAAATAAACTGCCTGCATATATAGAATAAAAATGCTTCTTGAATAAAATAAAACAAGTATCCCTTTCCTGCATAACAATTACATTAAAATACACTGTGCAATTAATACAATGTAGACAGAAACAGGCAGACTTTTCCACTGAGGTTGACAGTTGTGCAAACAACAAATAAAACATTCAAGTCAATTTGTCACAAAATAAGCTATATCAAAATCATTAAAAAAAAATATATATATATATTTTTTTTCAATTAAATCGATATAAACGATATTCTCTCGTACCATATCGCGTTTGAAAATATATCGATATATATTAAAATCTCGATATATCGCCCGGCCCTACATTGACGTCACCACACTTAATCGCACTGAGTGGCAAAACATCAGCAAAAACAGCTCCAACTAGTGGAGAAGACAGGATAACAGCTGATTATCGGCTTAAATTAAAGGCAGTTGGACTTGACAGTGACCCGTACAGTTTCCCCAAGAACCACTGGTCCATGGACATTAATATTTGGCCACGAATCCAATTTCTACACCGGGGAAATACATGAAGCAAAGCTTGAAGGCTTACAAAAGTCTTGACGCTTGGTCCGACTTCAAGGCAGGATTTGTTGGCGAAATTAAAGTGATGAGGACACCGAACTTTATGATTTGACCGTTTAACGTTAGCTACCCAAAAATCCAACATTACCTGATACAAAATGGGAACCGCAAATCCACGTTTCGGTGTCTGGAATCCAGTTGTTTCTGTGAATTGCAGCGATCCATTTGTCTCTCTTAAGCTTATTTTTTGGCAGTCTGTAAAACGATAACTCTGATTTCTTGCTAAATCTATGAGTACAGTCGATCACACAACAGCTCTTTCCCATTTTAGATGTTTTCAGTTGCTCAAACTGAAAGTTTACGCTGCCACTCAGTCTTTCTGCCACTCAGTCTTTCTGACACTCAGTCTTTCTGCCACTCAGTGGGCGTAACCTGCTGTGAAGTCGCATCTGTGACGTCATGCGCATTCCCTCTATTGTTTAATTTGTTTTGTGATTATTTTATTTTTGTTTTGTGATTATTTTATTTTCTGAGTATATTTCCACATTTGTCTTGCTACTTGTTTTCTTCACAGGAAGCTTGTGCGGTTGGTATTGAAGCAGCCATTAATCTGTCCGACCACTTGATCACTGCGTACCGCGCCCACGGCTACAGCTACACCCGGGGGGGGACTGTGAAGGAGATCTTGGCTGAACTCACTGGTGAGTCTGCAGTCTTGGGATGTTTCTGTTGATTTTTTCCCCAGTCTTGATCTGTTGGTATGGGCTGGGCTTGTAAGGGTTTTTCCACTGAACACAGTAAAGCCAAGTTGCCTATGTGATCCTCCGGTGCAGCTCTATGAATACACTTTGTAGTTCAGAAATGGTATAAGAATATGTCTGTTTGCTTGTGAGCAGCTTTCCCTGGCAAGTAGGAGAGATACAGCTGTCACTTAAATCAGAGCACTGACACAGTGGAGCAGCAGAATAAGGGGGATTTATGAAGATGCAGCCTGGAACACAGGAGTGACGTTAAACTCGGATAAATACAAACATTCAGTGTTTTTGTTTTTTGATACAGGGAGAAGAGGCGGCATCGCAAAAGGCAAAGGAGGCTCGATGCATATGTACACTAAACATTTTTACGGAGGAAATGGAATTGTCGGCGCTCAGGTGTGTCAGTGAAGTCTACTAAAATGGTCCTTGAAGCTTAATTGGTTAACTGTTACCTTGTTATCATGACTCTTGTAGTTGGTGAATGTACTTGGAAAAAGCATTTATGATTTACTATGAAAAGGAATGATTGCAATGTTATTGGTGTAGTGCCACTCAATCCTGCAGCTTGTTTGCAGTCTTTTGCAATTATGGTAAGTTACTCAGGAATTGAATATACCGGTAGGTGTTTGTTACCGGCTGAACAGTGTGATAACTGTTGGCTGGTGAAATGTATCAAACTTTGCTATTGAATTAATAAAATGAATAAGTAATTCATAGTTAATTTACAAAAAAGAGAAATGGAAAATATGCCTAAAGGGCAAGTCACGCACAATAAAACAAAGAATACTGAACTTTGAGTTCTGATTGCAGTCTTTGGGCTGAAAATGTTTGGATTTCCATTTCAACTTGTTCTCAGGTTCCTCTGGGTGCTGGTGTGGCTCTCGCCTGCAAGTATCAGGGTAACAATGAGCTGTGTGTCTGTCTCTATGGGGATGGTGCTGCCAACCAGGTACGGCACAGAAATCACTGATGGTTTTAGTCTCGCATCGTACAACACTTTAAAAAGGCCAGGCTTTTTTGGTATCTGTTAATCTGCTAATCCTAGTTCAAACTGGAACTGTTACATAAGATGGTCTATTTCACCATAATATTGAGTTTGGTAGATTCTTATGTCAGTTATTACAATCAACAAAACCAGATAAATGCATATTGTTTTTCTCTGTAACAATGATGATAATAATGATAAACCCTTGTGCCCTTCACAGGGTCAGATCTTTGAAACCTATAACATGGCAGCTCTTTGGAAGCTGCCCCTCATCTTCATCTGTGAGAACAACAGGTATGGGATGGGCACGTCGGTGGAGCGAGCTGCAGCCAGCACAGACTACTACAAGAGGGGAGAGTTTATTCCTGGGCTGAGGGTACGCTTCAGCTTGTTGATTTTTTTTTTTTTTTTTTGTTTTTTTCCCACTTTTTTTTTTTTTTTTTTTTTTTTTTAACCACTAGAGAAAAAGAAAAAAAGTATCACATTCTAAGAGGATCAAAAGCATATTTTGGCAAACAGATCAGAAGTAGCCCAGGAAAAGAGTCGGGTAACAGAAGCTCTCCTCCACTCGGTTTGGTTCTTCTCCACCAGGGGTCTAACGTGCCGAGTAGATACTTTTCCGTAACTATTCTGCTGAGGTTCTAAGCGGCTGAGTCGGCTGTATCTGACATCATCACACTACAGGCCACCGATTGGTCGGGGGGTTGGAGTCAGACGTCTGAGTCAGGAGGAGGAAATCAGAGAAAGAGACTCTGACGGCTTCTGGTTCATTTTATTCAACCATCAACGGCAGCAAAAGTCTGTTTGGTGATCCAACTCTGAGGTGCAGATGTTCATAAACCTGGTGCTGAGGAGAGAATTAAAAAGGGATCTAGACGGGCGATAAGGAACGACCAGATCTACCAGGAGCTCTGTCACTTCTCAGCCGCTCGCGGCTCCCAACGGGGGGAAAAAAAAAAAAAAAAGACTTGCTGCTTGAAGCTTCTCTCTCTCTTTCATTTTTTAACTTGATATCAAACACAAGCCACAGACCCAGCAGCACATCTATCATCTCCTCCAGGTTCTACATCTTTAGTGTTGTTGTCTTCTCCGTTTAGATACACAATCAAATGCGTCACAGCAGCTTCTCTCCAACCTCCTACTTCTGCTCCAGGAATTGGAAAAGAAACCAGGTCAAGTTGAGATGAGAAGAGCAGAGTAGGTACTAGTGGAAAAGTGCCGTATGTATAAAGATCATCGTATAAAGATGTTCTTCAACTGTTCTAAAACCAGCACAAAAAGCCTGACTCGTGCTCTGTAATTAAGATCTTATTTTTTGGGAGAAATGCTCTCTTAATAAGTGAGAAAAATAGAAACTCTTGGTCATATTTATTTATTAATTTTGGTGGAAAAGAGGTGATTTCTACCGAAAGGGGAAAATGCTTAAGCTGCGTGAGGGTGGGAGTGTCACAATTTGAAAATAAATATGTGACCAAAATTGTAAAAATATATCACATGACCAACAAAGTTCTTATCTAGTTATCAAACTTAAGAATGATACAATCTATGAATTAAAAAAAATTATGACACAACATCCAAGTGAAATAGATGGCCCAACTCGACTAACTGAGGGATGTCAAATGGTGAAATAAGTCAGAAAATATTCATTCAAAGAATTTATAAACTTCAAAGTTCAATCGGTACAGTTCCCTGAGTTTCTAATTTATTAACTTCTTATTATTAACTAACTAATTTTGAGTGTTATTCAGGTCGTGTTAATGTCTTTCATGCTCCTGGTTAATTATACATTACTCATATTCTTGACGGGGTTCTTCTTTACACATTAGTTTTCATTTTAAAGTTTAATTAAACTTGTTACTTTAATTTTTACTTATCCAAAAATCTTAGTTTTTCTTCTGTTTTGTATAAATAATTGGTAAAATAAGCTGTTATTTCAACCTATACCTTTTTGGTTGTTTGTTTTCCCTTCCTCTCATACTTTCAGTGTCATTTGTATGTCTGCACATAAAATATCTCAATTCAACATTTAGGGTTTTTTTGTTGTGTTTTGGTTGAAATCCAGGTGGATGGCATGGATGTCCTGTGTGTTCGGGAAGCATCCAGATTTGCGGCGGACCACTGCCGGTCTGGAAAGGTTGGTTAAAACACTGAACTGTAAAACAAGTGTGGATGTCATTGTCTTATCTTAGTTGCTTTGATTTCATTCTTCATCAGGGTCCCATTCTCATGGAGCTGCAGACGTACCGCTATCATGGACACAGTATGAGTGATCCTGGTGTCAGGTAAACTATCAATGCTTGCTTCTCTCACCTGTTGCCATTCAGGTGTTAGAATGAAGTCACATCTAAATCTTCTCTTCCCTCCGCTGCTGCCCCTTGCTCCTGCCACAGCTCCTGTAGTCTTCCTGTACTTTCCTTTCCTCCATAGTGGCTTTGCAGTGTCCTGACCAGATGAACTGAACAAACACTACTAATATTGGTATTGGCTGTTGCAGATTAACAGCTGGATGAAATTAAAAAAAAACTAAATGTGGAGGCATTACAAATCAAAGCAGCTTAATTTAGTTTCATTCATAGATTTGCTTGTCTTCATGTACAAAACAGACAGATCATCCAGCAGCTTCAAAATTATGAAAGCTTTTGTACAATGAGCTTAAATCAGTTAATGAAACGGCTTAGCAAAAGCAGTGTTCTCCTGATAATCAGGACTTGAAGATGCCTAGTGTAAAGCTGATTATTTTAGTCCATCCCTGCACCACCCTCTACCTCTCTAGCTACCGCACACGTGAGGAGATCCAGGAAGTCCGCAGTAAGAGCGACCCCATCTCCCTGCTGAAGGACCGGATGCTCAGCAACAACATGGCCAGCGTGGAGGAGCTCAAGGTAATCACTTCTTCCTGTCTGCAAAGGAAAAAGACACACTTTTATCAAGTAATGCCGTGGAGGAAAAAAAACTAAAACCAACACACCTATTCTGTATCTTTTATTTTTATTTAATTTTCATTTCATTTTTCTCTGGGATCTTCAGATTGATCTTTATTTTAAATAATTAGAAAATGAATAAGGAAAACAGGCATAAAACACAACTCCATATTACAGAGGAAAAAAGCCTAAATATCTTAGGTCGTCATGGTTACAAATGACCATATGCAAACTAAAAAGAAACAATCAATATACAACATTACTAATAAAGTATGTGTATTTCTTTGCTGAAAAATGCAAATGTGTAGAGGAGTGAACCACGTGTTTAGGTATGACGGAAGCAGTTGTTGTTAATATTATTATGGAACTTAAACAAAACCACTTATGCCAACAGATTTTTTTCACAACTACTCTCCTTACGAGAAATACTTTTGAATCATGTTTAGTTAATGGCAGCCATTTGAAATCATTTGACTGTTTTTGACAGAATTATAATCCAAAGAACTTCATCATATCCTCAGGATGCTTTCTTTTCTCAGCGTGTGCACGATGCCACAGGCACCTGCAGTTTAGCAAACTACAAGTTAACATTTATATTGTGCACAAACTGCTGAAGTTATTCCTTTTAGGTTAGGAATATTTTCTTGAGTGTACAAAAGAAAATGCAAGATTTAGTGGTTTAGCATCTATCGTACCAGGGGCGTTTCTTGGGACTGAGAACATTGGGGGCTGAGCCCAGACCCTTATAGGGAAGCCTATGGGATCCTACCTGGGGAAAAAAGCTCAATGCTTTCTTGAGCCTTATTGCGTCTTGTCTACAGCCAAACACTGCCAAAATGTACCAGAATAAAACATATTATATTGATAGGAACAGGGTGATTCACTTATAGATAACACAGGAATTAAAGCAAAAAGAGGTTGCCACCTTTCAGAAATAGAAATAAAGGACGCCCCGATTTCAGCAGCGCAGGAGCCAAAAAAAAGCCCCAGAACTTCTAAACTGCATAAAAATGTGTTTATTTTATATGAAATAACGTGTTCTTTAATAGCATTGAACTTGCATGACTGTACAGACAGCCAACCATATAGCAGCTGAAATATGCCTATGCTCTGTACGTCCACATCAGCCAAGGTGTAGAATATTGCTACAGGTGAAGAATATGGTGTAAAAGTTAACTTATTTCAATAATTCAACTAGAATATGGTGTAAAAGTTAACTTATTTCAATAATTCAACTAGAATATGGTGTAAAAGTTAACTTATTTCAATAATTCAACTAGAATATGGTGTAAAAGTTAATTTATTTCAATAATTCAACTAGAATTTGGTGTAAAAGTTAACTTATTTCAATAATTCAACTGGAATATGGTGTAAAAGTTAACTTATTTCAATAATTCAACTAGAATATGATGTCAAAAATAATTTATTTCAATAATTCAACTAGAATTTGGTGTAAAAGTTAACTTATTTCAATAATTCAACTGGAATGTGGTGTAAAAGTTAATTTATTTCAATAATTCAACTAAAATATGGTGTAAAAGTTAATTTATTTCAATAATTCAACGTAAAAGGTGAAACTAATATATTACCTAGTCTTATTACATGCAAAGCAAGATATGCTGAACCTTTATTTGTTATAATTTTGATGATGGAATTTTTGAATTATTGATTTCATAAAATATTCTCTAATTTATTTTTTATTTGGGGTTTTCATAAACTGTGAGCCATAATCAGAGAGCAGCGTCTTGCTGGTGCAGGTAACTGCTGGACGCAGATGCGTGACGGACACTGGCTGATTTATGGTTCCGCGTTGCACCAACGCAGAGCTTACGGCGTATAATAAGCGGGGACGCGAACGTACGGTGCGCGTCGCCGCGTACCCTACGCCGTCAATTTAACGCAGAACCATAAATCAGGCTTAACGCGGGCGAATTTGTCAGTTTTCTTTTCGTCGTTTCAACTGAGGATGCAATGCTTGCTTATGCACCCTCGTAGAACCGGGCCTGGCATAATATATGTCCGTATTGGTTCCATACAGAACTTTTAATTCCCAATTCCCAAGCCCTACCTGGAGGGGAAGCCCGAGTCCTCCCGGCTGTCTGGCACACACATAGAAAGATCTGCGCACAGACGCAGCAGGTCCTGTTGTCCCGCCACAAAGATTTTGCTGGCCTTAATGTTTCCTGTGTTTTATTTTGTTCATTATTGTTAAATTTAGTGTTGATGTGTGTGTGACAGACGTGTGTATGGGGGGTTAATGAAAATACGGGACAAATCGCGTCCCGTATTAGTTCAATACGGGACGCAATCCATCTCTCTGATTGGTCTTGGTGTCTCGATGTCATCCCTTGTTGCATTCACTGATAATGGAAAACTACAACTTCTTTAGTGACTCGTAATGTACAGTTATGATTTTTTTTCTTCTGAAGTTGAATTATCCGGGGCTAAAGAAAAAACGTCCGGGGCCAAAGCCCCGGATGCCCAGGCCAGGCGACGCCACTGATCGTAGCACTCATTAGAATCTCAATAAACCATACACTGCAAAAAATGAGCTACAGTTGCGTGAAAATGTGTTTGCCCCCTTCCTGATTTCTTATTTTTTTGCATGTTTGTCGCATTTAAATGTTTCAGATCATCAAACTAATTTAAATATTAGACAAAGATAACACAAGTAAACACAAAATGCAGTTTTTAAATGAAGGTTTTTATTATTAAGGGGAAAATAAATCCAAACGTACATGGCCCTGTCTGAAAAATTAAATTATCTGTGGTTTATCACATCTTTGGAACGCTGATTTCAGTTTCTCCAGCCACACCCAGGCCTGATTACTGCCACACTGGTTCTCAATAAAGAAATAACTTAAATAGAACCTGCCTGACAAAGAGAAGTCGACCAAAAGATCCTCAAAAGCTAGACATCATGCTGCCGTCCAAAGACATTCAGGAACTAATGAGAAACAAAGTAATGAGATCTTTCAGTCTGGAAAAGGTTCCAAAGCCATTTCTAAAGCTTTGGGACTCCAGCGAACCACAGTGAGAGCCGTTATCCACAAATGGAGAAAACATGGAAGAGTGGTGAACCTTCCCAGGAGGAACCGACCAAAATGACCCCAAGAGCAGCGACGCCTCATCCAAGAGTCAGTAAAGACCCCAGAACAACATCCAGAGACCTGCAGGCCTCACCTGCTCCATTAAGGTCAGTAAAGACCCAGAACAACATCCAGAGACCTGCAGGATCACCTGCCTCAGTTATGGTCAGTGTTCATTACTCCACCTTAAGAAAGAGACGAGGCAGAAATTGCTGCATGGCAGAGTTCCAAGACCTAAACCACTGCTGAGTAAAAAGAACATAAAGGCTCGTCTCAGTTTTGCCAGAAAACATATTGATGATCCCCAAGACTTTTGGGGAAATACTCTGTGGACTGACGAGACAAAAGTTGAACTTTTTGGAAGTTCTATGTCCCATTACATCTGGTGTAAAAGTAACAGCATTTCAGAAAAGGAACATCCTAGCAACAGTAAAACATGGTGGTGGTAGTGTGATGGTCTGGGCTGTCCTGCTGCTTCAGGACCTGGAAGACTTGCTGTGGTAAATGGAACCATGAATTCTGCTGTTACCAAAACATCCTGAAGGAGAATGTCCGGCCATCTGTTGGTGAGCTCAAGCTGAAGCCACTTGGGTTCTGCAGCAGGACAATGATCCAAAACACACCAGCAACCTCTGAATGGCTTCAGAAAAACTAAATGAAGACGTTGGAGAGGCCTAGTCAAAGTCCCGACCTGAATCCCATTGAGATGCATGACCTTTAAAAAGGAGGTTCATGCTCTCAAACCCTCCAATGTTGCTGAATTACAACAATTCTGCAAAGATGAGTGGGCCAGAATTCCTCCACAGCTGGAAAAGACTCATTGCTAGTTATGGCAAACGCTTGATTGCAGTTGTTGCTGCTGAGGGTGGAACAACCAGTTATTAGGTTTAGAGGGAATCACTTTCTCACACAGGGCCATTTAGGTTTGGATTTTTCTTTCCCATTAATAATAATAACCTTCATTTAAAACTGCATTTTGTGTTTACTTGTGTTATCTTTGTCTAATATTTAAAGGGACCTATTATGGCATCTAATACTTATTATTATTATTATTATTATTATTATTATTATTATTATTATTATTATTATTATTATTTATTTAATTTTTTTTGCTAAATAAATTAGAAATCCAGCCTCTGATCCATGTCTTTATCTTCCCATTCTCTAACCTCATTATCTATGCAGGATTCTGAGTGGGCGGGGCTATGATAATGAGGCTCTGTGCTGATTGGCTGCCTGAATGGGTTTCACGTATCGCTCCCATCGTTACGTAACGACGGGAGGCTCGTAGATCCACATCACACTGGACGGCTCATCCGGGCGGCTGTACAGACACTGCAGAATTTGGTTGCTTTCCTCCTTCTCTGAGTTGTCAGGCTGAGGGGAGACCACTTTATATATGTTAAAGCAAGAAAAAAACTGTTTTTCATAATAGGTCCCCTTTAAATTTGTTCTGAAACATTTAAGTGCGACAAAAGAAGAAATCCGGAAGGATGCAAACACTTTTTCACACAACTGTACATTAACTTTCCCAGCGCTGTTATTATCTCGTCTTTGCCTAAGCCATCCAGTAATTCATTACAACACGTGCTGAGTTGATGTAATGATTGTTGATGTCTACAGTACATAACCATGTTTTTTTTGCTTGCTTTACTAAAAACCAAATATCAGTAGACTATCCATGTTTGTCTGTTTTGTGTCTGCAGGAGATTGACGTGGAAGTGAGGAAGAACATTGAAGATGCTGCTCAGTTTGCCACCACAGATCCTGAGCCTCCTCTGGAGGATTTGTGCAACCACATCTTTCACGACAACCCCCCGCTGGAGGTGCGTGGCACCAACCCCTGGTCCAAGCTCAAGTCTGTTAGCTGAACTTTGGGGTTTTTTTCCCCCCCAACTCGTCGTCCGGATGCCTCGGCCCCAAAAATATATTAAGTTCCCCATTGTGTCACCGGCATCCCATAATCATCATATCCAGAGCGGTAATCATACATAATCTACTTCAAAAATGAAACAGCTGGTTACACATTTACAAAGATTTTCCCAGATTTAAACGACCAGTGACAAAAACTAAGTGATTCAAACCTGTGTGAGTTAATTGCTAATGCCACCTAATGAAATTCCGCTGTTGCAGATGTCAGGGCTCATTCTTCAACTTTCAGCACCGTTTACTGCCACAAATGGGGGATTTTTTTTTTTTTTACACTTTGAAAAGGAGCTTCCATAGTTTGACTGCTTTAGTGTTCATCTTCTGACATATGTGATGAATACTAAATAGGGAGAACCAGTTGGGTGATATTCCAGTGAACTTGGTGTCCAGGTTAACCTCAGGTGCATTTGAGGTTAACAGACTGTTGCCAAAATTCCAATAATGTTTTCTGCAGGCGTATATATTTTTAAGGAATGTTGAACTTCTCATTTGAAAAATTATTAGTGCTGGGGTATTATTTGAAGTTTTGATCTCATCTGTGCACTTAACACACCACCAGGACAAATGAAGCTTTTTATTAGCAATTGGATGTAATATTGCTTATCTAACAGTAAGCACTTAATCTTTTTGTAAAGGTGGCCCCATGAAAGTATGTGTAGTAGACGACACGCGTTGCTGTTGGTGCTGAGCTCTGGGCAGGTTTGGGGTGAACTATGATGAATGTCATCTGTCACTCTTCATCTCAAGATCCGAGCTGTGAAGATAACGTTGTACCATTTATCCATATGTACATGATAAATAACTCAGTCTGAGGAAATCACTTCATGTCTCCTGTTTTGAATTTCAATTATTTAATCCAACACCCCAAAAGGCCCAAATGAGGCAGAACCCCCCCCCCCCCCACCCTGTTTTTATAAAAAAAATCAAATTAATTTAATGTTATGTATAAACTGGGTAGTGCAAAAATGTAAACAGAGTATTTAAATCTGTCTTTTGAAACCACAAAGGTGCCTACGGATGTCTGGAGGGAGAAACCATTTTTCTTATGTTAACGTTAAAACCGATGAAATACCCCGACATGTGTGAGGACAGATCTTATATCACACTCCAAGTCCTGCAACCTGAAGTGGAACTGCAGGGAGTTAGGCTTTCTACTCAAAGCTTCACTCTAAACCTTTATTCTGGGTTCAGCAGCTTCTCTTGTCACGTGTAAGCTTCACTGAAAAGGTTGAATGTCATATTTTTAAGTGTGGTGGACACTTGAGACATTATGAATTTCACTATCACTGAGCAGGGCAGTGATAATAAACTGGATTAAATGTTACAATGCTCACAACTGTTTTAAAGGCTAACGGGAAGAGAAAAGGCCCTCAGTGCTGTGTTTAGTGAAAGATGGGACACAATTTTAAATGTCATTACTTGTCCCACTGCTATTTGAAGTGGCTGCAGCGTGAACTAATGTGCTAAATGTTACATTTACGGTGGTGGATGATGCAAGAAACCGCTCCATGGAAACACTGAATCTATGTAAGAGTCCTTGTAATAAAAGAAGACTGTAAGCTGTAGTGTCTGTGTACTTTTTGTATGATTAAATAGTTGTTCAGTCATGTATCTATACTTATTATATTCAATACACTTGTAATCTAATTGTTGTTATGTTTCACTGTAAGCAGGATGCAGGACTTGTTGGCTTTATCTGAGGAAATGCCGAGGGACCAGTCTTGTGCTGTTCACCATGGATTTCTTTAAGAATTGCAATCAGTCCTGATGTGTTTGTTAGGGGGGGGCTTGGGTCTGTCCAACACCCACCTGGCTCCGTTCACAGGAGCGTCTGCTCCTTCTGCAAACTTCAAACTTCACT
This sequence comes from Cololabis saira, assembly GCF_033807715.1. Taxonomy (NCBI): domain Eukaryota; kingdom Metazoa; phylum Chordata; class Actinopteri; order Beloniformes; family Belonidae; genus Cololabis; species Cololabis saira. The sequence goes on along the minus strand of NC_084600.1, from coordinate 7,748,017 downwards.
TTGTGCAAATTGTTATTACATTCCAAAAATGTTATACTGATTTTATAAAAAACGTAAATAACTTTGATTTGTTGAACTGAATCAAGGTAATTTCTATACCGTTCAGTTAATTTTTATTGCATTTTTAAAAGTTAAAATCCCCATTGATGAGATTTATAGTAAATCTGCGTGTTTCAAGGGCTGGAGAGAGGAATTTGGTTTGTTGTGAACAGCAAAGATAATCAGACTGAGAAAGGTCTTGGTGTAAAGCTAATTTAAATTTGCCAGTGGTACTTCTATATTTCCAAGCTAAATTGACACAAAAGTGGGACAAAATGAAGGCAATCTGGGGAGGTGTCAGAAGTTTAACTCCAGGAGATGGCAGTACTACGGGAATGAAGACAGTGACTGCTGGAAATGTGCAATGAAGTAAGATTCAGGACTTTTATGTCAAAATTATTAGAAAACCTCACTTTTGGGTCAATATGACATAGGAATTGTTATGGTTTTATTGAAAACTGATAGACATTCAGAAAAGTTACTATCCCAACTTTTGTCCTTGGTTTATATCTGTCACATGTCCATCTATTATCTATATGATTTGTTTTTATTTGGGCCACTGGGATTGCCTTGGGTCTATTCTATCAACATATTTGATGCTTTTATTTTATCTCTACCATATCTTTTTTATCATCATCAATTTTATTTACCTTACTTTAAAAAAAATCTTGGCTAGTGTCTCGTGATCAAAACATCTAAAGTACTTCAGTACTTCATGTCTTACTCTGAAAAATGTTTTTGTTTTCTTCTGCGGCAACCGAACCAATCAATCTCCAAATGTTTCCCTCAGACCTGATGGAGCTGAAATCCCTGCAAAATCATAACATACGCATAAAAAGGAGAATGAATGCCTTTATTGTGTGGTCTCGCATCCACCGAAAGGCCCTGCAGAAAGCGTACGGGGTGGGCACCGGCTCCCCAGTGTTCAGCTGGAAGTGAGAGGTCCAAGCTCAGCGAGGAACAGGTGGAACCCTACTATGACGTTGCTGAAAAACTGAAGCACATACATGGACAGCGGTTTTCTGGTATGAACCATTACACAGGTGGATGTGGCTATGATAAGAAGTACCGGTATGTTTCATCTCTGGTGTTCTCTCTCATTGGGTCTCCCTGTCGTACCAGATTATGAATATGGACCCAAGAGGAAGCGAGTTAGTGAACCATTTGCATCAATGCAGGGAGATAGTCCGGCAGCAGGAGAGCAGCAGGGCAGCAGTCCCTTCTCTGTCTCACAAGCAGCTCAGTCCAGTCTGCTGTGTCCCATCATGTACTACCTGTACACCCCAATTTGAGGTCCCCCACAATGCACTACAGTACTGTCCCCACTGTCCATGTTTTTACGCATATATTCCACTGGATATGGTCCAGAGCCACTATCCGAGGTTAGATATATTTAGATAAATGTTCCAGAGAGTGTAGTTTGTTTTATATAGTGTTATTTCTAATCCTTGTCAGTAATTCATTCTGGCAAGTATCCAACTAGTACTCGCGCTAACATACAAACAAGCATGTTTTCCTTTTTTTCAGCAGCAGAACACAGAGAGTAAGTGTTTCCTGTAATAATAGTCATCTACGTTTGCAAGATAAGTCTCAAATTTTATACTTTGGTATGGTTTTGTCTGATGTGCTTGACTCCCTCACCATTTAAATGTACTTGCTAAACATTTTTCCTCTGACCTCATCTTATCCACATGTGACTGAAAGACATGAAGAAACACCATCAGCAGAGGGAAGGGTTCACCCTGATTGTCTTCATCTGGGAAACTGAGGTGTTATGCGGCTCATTTTACCCAACAAGTCATTATTGGCTCTGCCACAGCTGTGAAGCTTCAACAGACTGTTATTGGCCGGGTTTCCCAGATCCAACCTCTCTTAAGGATTTAAGAGAGGTTCAAAGAAGGTTTCAACTAAGAGAGAACCCTAAGATACGGGTGTTTCCCAGATGACTTCTTAACACCGTTCTTTAGTTTCGCTCTTTCAGAAGCTCTTTGGAGGAGCTGTCCGGTTCTGAAACCAAATCAATCGATGCCAGGCAAATCGATCATCGATCACTATCAGCGCATTTTCACACGCAGCACTGCTACCTAACGCACTAATTCCCTGCTGCCTGCGCGTTATGTGTGTTATTATACTATTATACTTCAATGACCCTTTTTCATGGTGAAAACAAGACGGCAACTAAATAAGAAGTAGTCTTGGTAAGAGAATAATGAGGAAATGTATTGTTTTGTTATTAAATGTGAAAGATGGACGAATTAGGACAAATTATCTTAACGAACAGCATATAGGACCACATTGTATTCTCGTGACTATAAAACAGAATCCTTCACCTCAAAAAAATATTCTGAAGTTTATTTAGCTGCCTTTTTCACTATTAAACAGAATATTGCATTCATCAACGTTGAATTTGCGGATGTTTGGAGACACACGGCGGGTGTGTGGAGACGCGCAGCTGCGGCTCACGCCAGATGAAGAGAAGGTGATGGCCATAATTGGCAATACGGCATCTGAGGGCATTGAGGGCGGGGTAGATGTCCTGGGGAACGAGGGGCTGTCGGAACCGGTGGATGAGCCATCTGGGAGCGGGGTCAGACCAGCACCACCAACCTCCCCGCCCCCGGCTCCAAGTACCGAGTCCGAGGAATACGTCGCCCTACACCCACTCCCGCCTGTCCCCGAGCTCCAACCTGCACCAGCAAGAACCGGTGTCGTGCCAAAAAGTGATTGCCTGCCAGAATCTGATTTCTCCCCTGAAAATGGGTCTTTTTACCTGCCAAAAATTGATTGAAGGCCAAATACAGTTAATGAAAGGTTGTTTCTACCTAAATATGATTTGATTTCATTCTTGAGCTTCATAATATTGTAGCGACCCTCTCTGCCTGTCACCGGGAGGTTTAGAACTCCGGGGTTTCCTTCTTCTGTTGTTCTTGTTAAGGGGTTGTTTTAAGTTCTACCGGAGACGTTAGACGTTAGAGTGGAGTCTGCCGTTGGGATTGTCAGAGAACCTGGTTGTTTGTTTTTCCTGCTCGGTAATAAACTGGCAAGAAACTACGAGCCGTCTCCTCCCTGTCTGTCACACATTACACTGGTGTCAGAAGTGAAAATTCGGACATCGGACAAGCCAGAGAAGAAAAAGAAAGAAAGAAAGAAAGGAGGAAAGGAAGATTAAAAAAAAAAAAAATCTTCAGTGACGGCGGCTCTAGTTAACGGGCGGGCTGGCAGCAGTTGGAGCATGGATTACGGTGCGAGACCAAAGACGGGAGAGAGGAGGGGCGGAGAGGAGGAAGCTGCAGGCGGGTGGTCAGTAGACTTTGCCAGAGAGATGGAGAGACTTTCACGGGAGGCAAAGGACCGCCTGAGAGAGTCAGCTGTTAGGATGGCTAGTGAGGCGGGCATGACGCCTTCCCCGTCAGTTCGAGCCGGTCCCCCAACCCGCTTAAGTGAGGCTCGGGAGGTAAACCCCGCCCACCGCCCTGCGTCATGCTCAGCTGTCAAAACACCCAAATACTCCGGTAGGTCAGAGTGGGAAGCCTTCCATGCCCAATTTGACCTACTAGCGGAGGCAGAGGGATGGACAATAGAGACTAAAGCCCTCCAGCTGACTTTGTGCCTCACAGAGGATGCCCTCTCATGCCTGCTGATGCTCAGCCCTGAGTAACGTCGTAGTTATGAAGCTTTGGTGGGAGCTCTGCAGAGGCGTTTTGGACAGTGTTCTCAGCCGGAGCTCCTGCGGACGGAGCTGAGCAACCGTTGCAGAAGATACGGGGAGCCGCTGAGGGTCTTAGCCAACGACATAGAGAGCCTGACACGTCGGGCTTATTCACACATGCCCCCGGGAGTGCAGAGCGAGTTAGCCCGAGACCAGTTCATCAGAGCTCTGTCCCCCACTGACTTGCGTGTGCAGGTGCAGCTGCAGCATCCTCAGACCTTGCAGTCGGCTTTGGAGCTGGCCGTAGAGAGAGAGCAGGTGTGGGGCGGAGCCGCTGGGAGCGAGCAGAGGGTAACTTCACCTGCGGCCCGGGCTGCAGTAGGGAGCTCCCCAACGGAGGACAGACCGGCTTGGGTGGCTGAAATAACCGAACTGATACGTGCAGTCTCGCTGCAGGCGCCACGCAGACCACGCCCGGGCCCTAGGGTCTGCTGGGGCTGTGGCCAGCCTGGGCACTTAGTGAGGGAGTGCCCCCAGTCACACACAAGGCAGGGAAACGGCTCGGGGCACGCGTAGAGAGGGATATGCGGACCCCGGGCCCCACCCCACCCTCAGCGGTTCCTACCTCTCCCTCGGCGGGGGGAGGAGCCCCATCTGACAGCAGCCAGAGCCGGGCTCCACCCCCCATGGAAACAGAGGACATCGCAGCCTGGGAGCCTGTCGTAGCAGTGGGTCACACCGGTGTGGGGGACTCATGCTATGTCCCGGCCTCAGTGGAGGGGGTGCCCTGCTTGGCCCTAGTTGACACGGGATCAACAGTAACCCTGGTGAGGCCTGACTTCCTACCAGCGGGGACTCAGTTGGACTCCACCACAGTACGGCTGCGCACGGTCACGGGTGAGATGGCCCAGCTGCTAGGCACGTGCCAACTGACTGTGGAAGTTGGTAAAAGAGCAGTGCGTCATCCAGTGTGGATAGCTGCAGTACAGGACCAGTGCATCCTAGGTTTGGACTTCCTGAAGGCCATGCACTGTCACCTGGACCTGGGGAGGAGCATCATACGCTTCCGAGGGGGGCCAGCTATCACTTTGACTCCCTATGACCCCACCTTGCCTTTCACCCTTGACACAGACGCTAGCGGTGTGGGGGTGGGGGGTGTACTGTCTCAGGTGGGTCCCGAAGGGGAGAGAGTAGTGGCGTACTTCAGCCGGGCGTTCAGCAAGGCAGAACGGCGCTACTGCGTCACCCGCCGGGAGCTCTTGGCAGTGGTGTTGTCAATCAGACATTTCAAGTACTATCTGTGTGGCCCTCTTTTCACTGTGAGAACTGACCACTCAGCCCTGCAGTGGCTCATGACATTTAAAGAACCTGAGGGGCAGGTAGCCAGGTGGCTAGAGGAACTGCAGGCTTTCCACTTTAAAGTGGAGCACAGGCCAGGGACTCGTCACACCAATACCGACGCTCTCTCCCGGCGCCCATGCGCAGCTGAAGGGTGCCGCTACTGTGCACGGAGAGAAGACCGTGAGAGAGAGTTACGGGAGGAGGAGAGTTGTGCTGAGGGGCGACGCTCAGAAGTGTTCATCTTTCGGGAGTTACAGACAGTTGACACAGCAGATTGGGGGCAGCATCAAGAGCAGGATGCAGACCTACGGCCAGTCCGGCAGTGGGTAGAAGCTCAGCGGCGGCCGCCATGGGAAGAGGTGTCCGCTCTCTCCACACACACCAAGGGGCTGTGGTCCAAGTTTGAGGCTCTGCGGCTTTGTCAGGGGGTCCTGCAACGTGCGTGGAAGGAGCCAGCCACCGGAGAGGAGAGGTGGCAGGTGGTGGTCCCTAGGGGCCTGAAGGAGGCGGTGCTCAAGGCCATGCATGGAGCCGCCGGGTCGGGGCATTTCGGGGTCACTAAGACACTCCGACGCCTGCGACAGGGCTTCTACTGGGGGCAGTGCAGGAGGGATGTACAGGACTTTTGTCGCTGCTGCGACGCATGTACTGCGCGTAAGGGTCCTCCTGACCGTTCCCATGCTCCCCTCCAGCAGTTCCCTGTGGGGGCTCCCATGGAAAGAGTGGCGGTAGATATAATGGGCCCGTTACCTCGCTCAGACCGGGGTAACCGTTACGTCCTCTCCGCCATAGACTATTTCACCCGATGGCCCGAGGCGTACGCAATCCCAGATCAGGAAGCAGAGACTGTTGCAGACGCCCTGGTGGAGGGCATGTTCAGCAGATTTGGAGTGCCGGAAGCCCTGCACAGTGATCAAGGGAGAAATTTCGAGTCCCGGGTGTTTGCAGCCATGTGTGAACGTCTGGGCATATGCAAAACGCGCACCACACCTTTGCGGCCGCAGAGCGACGGCTTGGTGGAAAGGTTCCACCGCACCTTGGGTCAGCAGCTGGCCATTCTCACCTCTCAGCACCAGCGTGACTGGGACCTCCACCTCCCCCTGGTGCTCATGTCGTGTCGCTCTGCGGTGGAGGAGACCACATCCTGCACCCCCACCCTCCTCATGCTGGGGAGAGAGCTCCGCACCCCTGCAGAGCTGGCCTTTGGTCGGCCACCAGATTCCCCAAACTGGCCACCAGGCCCCGAGTATGCTAGCAGGCTGCAGGACCGGCTCGAGTCTGCTCACAGGTTTGCCAGGGAGCAACAGCTGAGAGCAGGGGTGCGTCAAAAACGGAATTACGATGTGAGGGCACACGGGAGGCATTTTCGGGCCGAGGAGCTGGTGTGGGTCTACCTCCCTCAGAGGAAAAAGGGCCGTTGCCCTAAGCTAGACAGCCAGTGGGTGGGCCCTGGCAGAATACTGGAAAGGCTGGGAGAAGTGGTGTACCGAGTGCAGCTGCCACACACCCGGAGGAAGGTGGCGCTCCACCGAGACAGACTGGCCCCGTACAGAGGGGACGCTTCACTTCAGTCTCACTCCGGGGAGAGTTCCTCAGCGGGAGCACGGTGGGCTCCTGAGTCAGTGTCCACAGCACTCCACCCCATTCTTCCAGTCCCCCCTCCCGGGAACCCAGATTCACCGGGTGTCAGCTGCCCATCAGTGACTGATTCACCTGCCCCTCCCTCCCTGTCTCCCCCATTTGAGGCTGCATCCTCGGTCCCGTTCCCCGGGTTGTCAAACGCCCAGGCGGTGCGTCCGCAAAGGCAGAGGAGGCCGCCAAGCCGCTTCAGAGACTTTGTTTGACTTTGTTTGTTCATTTTTATGGGGGTACTGGGTTGTAGTGAGACCATTTGTTCCAGAAGCGGGCAATAATGCGCCCCAGTCTCAGTGGAAGGGAATGCAGTCCACCCTGTTCTTAAAAAAAAAAAAAAAAAAAAAAGAATGTTGTTTTACTGTGTGCCGAGTTGCCTATTTAGTTTTGGCTCATTGGTCCCTCGTGGGCGAGGACTTTTGTAAGGGGGTGGTAGTGTAGCGACCCTCTCTGCCTGTCACCGGGAGGTTTAGAACTCCGGGGTTTCCTTCTTTTGTTGTTCTTGTTAAGGGGTTGTTTTAAGTTCTACCGGAGACGTTAGACGTTAGAGTGGAGTCTGCCATTGGGATTGTCAGAGAACCTGGTTGTTTGTTTTTCCTGCTCGGTAATAAACTGGCAAGAAACTACGAGCCGTCTCCTCCCTGTCTGTCACACATTACAATATAAATACTAGAGCTCACATGATTGCTTTTAACTCTTTTAAAGGACCATTACAACACAAAATAGGCATTTTCACGTGCCAAAAACTGATTGAAGGCCAAATACAGTTAATGAAAGGTTGTTTCTGCCTAAATATGATTTGATCTCATTCTTGAGCTTCATAATCTGAAAATCTGACGTTTTAGCGCTCTCGCTCAACGGGCTGCTGTGCGCGCTCCCGCGGCCAGAAATCAGAAGAAATCAGATTCTGGCAGGCAATCACTTTTTGTGAAAAAAAAAAAGAGCTTAAAACTGATTCTAAATTCAACTGGGAGCCAGTTTTGTCAGGGTTTGACACTTCCCCCCAGTTTGAGTTTTAGTTCTGTCCCTCCTGTTTCCCCTTTGCCCTGATTGTGTCTGCACCTGTGTCTCGTCGTGTCTCGTTATCCCCTGTGTATATCTGGTCTTGTCATTCCTTTGTTGCCTGTCGGTCCGCACTGTTTGTTCCCTCCATGTACTCCTGGTTTTCGATCCCTGTATACGTGAGTTGTTTTTGATCCTGCTCTGCAGCATTTTAGTTTGGCTTTTTTGTGGAATAAATCCTTCTGTTTTTTGAGAACTCCTGCCTCCAGCCTCCCTCTCTCTCCTTGCGTTTGGGTCCTCAACACCACGCCTTGTGACAAGTTTAAAGAATACAGGACAGGAGTGATGCAGCCGTGCTTCCGGGTTCTCGTCAGCAGGCGCAGAAACCTTGGCTGAGGAATGGTCAGGCAAATAAAGTTAGACAAAATACAGTTCAAAGACAAGCTAGAAGATCGGCTGAATAATGCCAGTGCTTGCGTGGCTTAAGTAGAATCCAGGACAGTGAAAACAGGGAGGTGAACCATTAAACCAGCTGTACTTGATTTTTTGATTTGACTCTTATAGTTTTCACAATGTACTGGCCAGATTTGTGTCACAATCAGGCTCAAGTCTATAGCAGACCAGTGTGAGGCAGTCAGGTGCAGGAGCCAACCGCTTAAAACATGTGCTCCATTTTTGGGGGATATAGTCACATGTGGTTGCACATATATAAGTAAGTGTTGCTCTCAGCCGTCCTGGAAAGGAGATTTTAAGTCAAAAAGGTTTTTCCCTGGTAAAAATAAAGGTTAAAATAAACAAGCAAAATAAATAAACCTTTATTTCCCAGTTTCGGTTTAATTTTGCAGGGTTAAACAATGTTGAATAAAGGACATGACAGAAATGTGCACCCCTTTTTTTTACAACATAGAACTTACCGAGAACATGGAAAACATTCTCCACAGAGAAAAAAAAACTACAAAAAACAAAAACAGACAACCAAATAAATACCAACACAGAAGGTGTATTCAAGGGTAATCAGACATACCATTAGGGAAAGAGTCAATTAAACACTAAGACCTGGAAATGTACCTTGAAATCTCAGTCCAAGCTGGACCACAAGACCACTGGGCAGAGCTCGGGCACCATCGTCTCCGATATAGTCCAGAAAGGGTGGAGTTTTATTATTCCAGTGGTCAATGTTTCATCATCAAAGTTACTAAATGAACCATCTTGGGGCACTGATCGCCCTGGTCATTAAAGGTTTGGAATATATGGTGAAATTGGACTTCATTTTTCATGCCACATGATTGACTCAGTCCAAACAAACTCAACTTCCAGTCATTGACTCCATATTTTGACTGGCTGTTTTTTTTTTCGTTTGCTTTGTTTTGTTTTTAGGTCACATAGAGCAGATGTTGGCAACATTTCGTCAAGACTCCTATGTGTTTAGCAGGATCATCCCAACCTCACCACCTTTGCACAGCTGGCAAAATAGTTTTGAATCAAGACATAGCATAACTAGTTATTATGAAGACTGTGATTGTCAGTCCCCAGTCCCAGAACTGTGGGCTGTACAGGTTTATTATATGGTGTTAGGATACATCTTTTCTTTTTCTTTCTTTCTTTCTTTCTTTCTGTTACATCGGTGCAACCATCATTATACAGCACACATGGGGAAAACATCAAAACCAGAGAGGAACTACAGAGACGGCTCAAAAAGATGTGACCAAAAAAGGTGTAGCTGAAGCCTGAGCTTGTGATGCCTATAACCCTATTATCATACAATCAATACACACACACACACACACACACACACACACACACACACACACTGCAATAATACATGTGTTACACTATCATATATTACATGGTGGGTGGGAAGAAGCAAACAAAAGCCCAGTAATAATAGTTACACTATGAAATTTGGTGTCAATGAATTACAATATATCCGTACAGTTTATTACAGTTTTTTTTATACCTGTTGATAGTCTTAATTTTAAACATTCTTTTAAAGGTATGGATTGAACTACACATTCTTAAGTCCTTTCCGCAACAATTCCATAGTTTTACACCATTTACTGAAATACGATGTTCTTTTGACTTTGTTCTTGCCTTTTGGTTTTTGAACGAACCAGCATTTCTCAGTTCATACTTGTTTTCCTGGATTTGGAACAGCTCCTGGATGCTGCGTGGAAAGAGATTGTTGTGAGCTTTGAATGGGACCAATAAGGTTTGCAACTTGACTATATCCCAGAATTTGAGAGTATTTAAATTTATAAAAAGAGCGTTGGTGGGCTCATGGAACGCTTTTCTCTTTATTATACGTATTATTCATTTCTGTAATATAAATATTGGTTTTAGTCTTGTATGTGTTTCCCCACATCTCCACACAGTAAGACATGTATGGAACTACAAGGGAACAATACAAGAGGTTGAGTGACTTTGAGTTTAAAAATTCTTTTGATTTATTTACATTTGCAATGGTTCTAGACATTTTCTTTTTGACATAATTAATGTGTGATTTCCATTTTAATTTATGATCAATGAGTGTTCCAAGGAATTCGTATTCTGTTACTCTTTCAATGGGAATATTGTTGATTTTGATAGAAATGTCTTCATTGATCTTTCGGTTTCCAAATATTAAAAGCTTGATCCTGCTTAAATTTAGGGAAAGTTTATTGGTGTCAAACCACTTTTTCATAAAATCCATCTCCCCTTCCACTGTTCTCAGGAGCTGCTCCAGATTTGTACCATGGCAAAGCAAACTAGTGTCATCTGCAAATACTTTTACCCCGGCATAAATTAAGCAGTGGTGCAGAAATTAGTATTCCAAGTATTTGGGCACCAACTTGAATCATGAATTGACTTTTGATACCAAAAGTGACTTCATCTATAAAAGCAAATCAGATGCTGTTTCTCTGAAGGAAAATTGAAGGGTCATTGTTTTGTTGTTTTTTTTTATCCCAATTTTTTCCCCATTTATCACCCAGTGCTCCAACCTGCGTCACAGTCCTGGGCACTGATCCCTCTTCCAACCCCGGGGGGTCATTGTTGACACACGTCTTATTCTAATAATTTATTATTCTTTTTATTACATCTGTTTTAACTTTTGCTATTATTTGCTGGTTTAATAACTCTGCAGGACAAACAAAGACGGGTTTCCTACACATGTTCAACTCTATAAAAAAACTGCTGGGATGAATCTAAACTCTGTAGAGCATGTGTTTGAGAGCAAAGCCATAATGAGGCCAAAGGCCATTGTGTCAGACATTAATCATCCACTTTGTACAGTGGTCTGTCTCCTGCCTTCATGGAGGAGATACACTTTTCTTAAGTGACCCAAGTTAAAGAGATATTTCTGATAATTTGTCCAGCTGTTTGGTTTATGTAGAAGCTGTAGGTCACATTGCATTAATTGGTATGTAACTTTGTTGCAGATGCATTAATCAACACAAATAAGCACACACATAGAATATATACATTTAAACCAAGTATAACAATAAAAATAATCAATATTATCAACATACGACAGGCAACAACAATGATGCAGATCACCTGAGGTACAACCTCATTGACATTTACCAAATTCCTTCCCTTTTTTTTTTCTTTTTTACTATTTTAAAGTAGTGGGGAACGGTATTGAGATGAATTGTTTAAGAGGTTTTTTCTCTTCGTTTTAACTGTTTAATTTTCTGTAAGAAACTTCAAATCGTACTTGGAATATTGTATGAATCTGACGTTTAGGTCTGCAAGCATATTCCTGTGTATAGTTTCCCACAGTGCTACTACCTTTTTGAAATAAAGGTGTTTTTCCACCACTTGTTAAAGCAGTTGGCAGACAAATTACACTCCATCATCAACGCCAATGGACTATGAAGCGCTGTGATATCCCAGCCTTTTATCACCAACGCTCTGCACAGACTGAACAAAGGCATCACGAAAAAAGTGGATCCAAAGCGACCAATCAACTCTTAGCAGAAAAGTCGCTAGAAAAAACTTATCCAATCAAAGTGCGCACAGCTCCGCGTGCTGTAAGATTGACGTAAACTCTTAGCCAATAGGAGAGGCGGAATCCCGTCGGGGGCGTTTCCAGGAAGAGAGCAGGAACACTTTCCTGTAATGGCGGACCAGGCGGAGAGCGAGACGATCGGGTTCAACGACAACAGGTCAGATACCGACGCAGAAAGTGCCTAAAAATGAATATTCGCACAGGGTAATGTGAAACAGAAGTTGATGATTCATGTGCATTTGGTTGGGAATTTTTCCCCTGCAGAGCTTTGCTGAAAATAGCAGTTTTGACTAGTGAACGTTAATTAGCTTGTAGCTGGACTAGCCTGTGCTGCTGCACGCGGTAAACACTGGTTTCATGTCTCACTCCGCTGCCCAAACCACCACACCCGGGGCTTGTATTACAGTGTAAATAATGACCCAGTGTAGTTATCCTGCTGGGCTGTGGTGTGTGTGCCCGGGTGGAGCAGAATACAGTGTTTGTATGAGCGGGGGCTGCGAGCCCGGTAGAGCCTGATTTATGGTTCTGCGTTAAATCGACGCAGACCCTACGGCGTCGCCGCGTACCCTACGCCGTAGGCTCTGCGTCGGTGTATCGCGGAACCATAAACCAGCCTTTAGCTGCACGGGGCTCGACCACTGATTGATTTTGTTTTGGATTACTGGTCCCGCTATCTGAATAAAACCTCGTAAGAGCTGAGCATGGAAACACAAGCTTTAACAGAGAAGAGTTAGCGCTGAATAACTCTAATAACGATCTTTCATTGAAATGATAATAGTCTATTTTTTTTCTTCTTCCTAGTTTGGAGTTACAGATGTTACAGTTTGCCTAAGAATGTCCGCTGGAAGTTAAATCGTCAACATACTTTGATATTTAAGTTGTAATCTGTAATTACTTTTAAACGAGAGATGTAAAGAAACATAATACTGTATAAGCAGTATTGTAGCGCTTTCTTTTTCATCAACATTGTTATCAGAAGTTGCTTTAATAAAGTATATGACTGACTTAAATATATCTTCTTGAGAAATGTATTAAGAACTTTTTCCTTACTATGGAAAATCATTTAGTACATTTAGCAGGGTTTGATTGTAACTCAGTGTTGTGTTGGTAGTTTGATTGTAACTGTGTATTGTGTTGTGTTGGTAGTTTGATTGTAACTCAGTATTGTGTTGTGTTGGTAGTTTGATTGTAACTCAGTATTGTGTTGTGTTGGTAGTTTGATTGTAACTCAGTATTGTGTTGTGTTGGTAGTTTGATTGTAACTGTGTGTGGTGTTGTGTTGGTAGTTTGATTGTAACTCAGTATTGTGTTGTGTTGGTAGTTTGATTGTAACTGTGTGTGGTGTTGTGTTGGTAGTTTGATTGTAACTGTGTGTTGTGTTGTGTTAACTGTGTATTGTGTTGTGTTGGTAGGATGGTGCAGCAGGCGGTGCGGTTCCGCAGCCCTGCTCCTGCTCCCGCCCCCGTACCTGCCCAGTCCCCGGTGTTACGGGGCCCTCCACCACTACTCCGGCCTCCGCCACCTCCCTTTGGGATGTTGAGGGGACCTCCGCCGCGACCTCCGTTTGCACGTCCACCCTTTGACCCCAACATGCCGCCCATCCCACCGCCAGGAAGCATGCCACCACCTATTGGACCTCCTCACCTACAGGTGACTGTTTAATTAACTATGTACAACATGGATGGTTTTGTTTTTGGGAGTGTAGGGTACAGTTATGATGCAGTGCATGGTAAACTAGTGATGTGCTAGGTTTACCTGGAAGAGTTTGTCATTATTGATTCGGATACCCAATTTTCTTAGGGGTCTAAAACATTACTGATTTTGGCCAGTTCCACTATTCTCTTCCCATTCACTTAATCAACAATGGAGATATAGCAGAGGCTGCGAACTGCGTTCTCTGCTCTATTACTAATTTTACAATAACAAAAAAAAAAACAATAATATAATATAGGCTAAATCATATCAACTACGATGGGGGGAAAATTTGTGTCGCTGTGAGTATTAACAAAATTGAGTGATTGGAGTTCTACTGAAAAATCCGAACAGGCAGGTCAGGCTTGTAGAAAAATCGGACAAAAAATTGCAGTTGGCGCATGTCTGATTTCTCAAAAATATGTCATGTACTATTTAACTTGTGTGATGAACAAACTTTCTCGCTCAAAAGGCTATAAAAAACAAAGGACCGGCACAGTGCATATACCGTATGTATATCATCATCAGCTTGTCTACTGCACAAGTCAGAGCTGGGATAAAAGAGGACCAGAAATCAAATGGAGCGCTGTCTGCATATTCAAGTCTTTACGGGGCCCCCGGAGACTTCTGAAGTACAACCACGGGCGATCACAGACAAGATTTATTATAGTGTCATACATGCATTTCTCACTACTGTTATTCCTAAATGGTTGGTGCAAATGAAAAATTTAAATGGTTTCTGAAAGCAGGAAATGAGAGTTCTCTTATGGTGTATTGTACACTAGACATTACGCTAAATGTACGCTGTGTGATCAGCCACAGCTTTGAGTAGTGAGACATTATGGAAAGTGGGCCCGAGTTTCAGAAAAAAAACCCAACATGCTATGCATGTTTTTTGTCGCGTTTTTACATTTTTTTTTCCTGCTCTGTATCGCTGACAGTGGAGTTCTGCCCACAAGGACACATCTATGTTCTTGCAGATGAGACACTCCCACATAGAGCACAGTGGAAAATATGTCTTGTCAGCCACCTGAAACGGAGACAAAGATGTCTGCATTTTGTTTACTGAATGAAATAAATATTAGCCAGTATCAGCTGATTTCAGCAACCAGCAGGCGTGTTCCCACTTCAGGGTACACCCGCCTGACACAAGCCTCCAACAGGGCCGACCGTCTTCTTAACCCCTTCATGGTGTGTCCCCATTACACTGTAGTGCCACACAAGAACCTTTCACTGAAAAAATAATGCAGTAATGTGCATTTTCTGCTCTTTGCAAATGGCCCGCAACATAAAAAGAGGAATGCAGCAAAGACTAAAGAGAAGAAAAAACACTGGATGCTAGTCGTAGCGATTAAGATTAACAGATCCATACAGACTCTTTTGAATGACAAATTCAGATCGGTCAGGAAGTGTTGCCTGTCAGTTAATCAGTCAGCTGTTTACGCGACACGTTTATACTATGTGGGAGGACAAAGTATTCTTATAGTGTTCAATTTCATACATTTTGAAAGCTAAATGCGAGGCTTGTGTTTTTTATTTTTTTTTGACAGAGACCTCCGTTCCTTCCTCCTCCCATTGGTAATCTGCCACCTCCTCCAGGAATGTTGTTTCCTCCAGGGATGCCTCCTGTTCCTGCATCTGGAGGCCCTGCACTCACCCCTACAGAGGAGATCTGGGTGGAAAACAAAACGCCAGAAGGAAAGGTAGAATGAAAGTCCTGTGGTTTCTCATACAAATGTACTTGCACTCATTTATTGAATTATACTAATCACTTGATTACAGTTAATTGAAGAAGGTGGATGGATCAGAAATAGATTGTCTGCAAAATAAATGCTATGTTCAGTTTAAAAAAAGCCACATATTCACAGGAAATTATTTGTATTTTTAGAGGTCGTCATGTTAAAGTGGAAATGAAACGTGCATGTTTTGGCACTGGTAGTGGTCAAATATATTAAAAAAACGACTTTGTCTAAAATCTGATTTTTATAAATTGTGAAACCCATAGAAATAACACATTTATTTTCGTAGTTTCTATCTAGTTCTCTGGCTAGCGAGCCGCCATCTTGAAGTGACGTCGGTGCTTACGTCACGGGGTTGGTTGGTGCTTTGAACGCTCTATTGACAAGACAGGACAGCAAGTGGTTTTTGCGAAAGATCATGGATGAGGACGAGATTGAGAGGACTGTGGAGGTCAGCAACCCTATGGCCAGTGGCGAAACAACTCATCACCGAGCCCCGATGCAAGATCATTAAACCGAGCCCTGCCCATCACAATGTAAAACAGACACGCTGTGATTGACGCAATCTCACAGCAGATGCATCACCATTCAAATGACAACGGGCACTACTGACAGCTTTAACCCTTAATACAAGCACAGCGCAGATAGATATGTTTAAAAAAAAATCCCATATATAGCACATTATAACCAACAGCATAACGCACACAGTGCGCCGGTGTGCGACAGAACACCGGCAGTGCAACAGCTGAGAATAAACCCACACAGCGCGCAGATTGAAATTTGGTGGCACGGCGGAACACCACGAATAAAAACATCATAAACTCGCATAAACACAAACAAACTAGTGATAGACTATCACTATAACAAATATTAATAATAATGGGTCATTACTTACAATTACAGTTTGACTTTCCGGGCCTTCCGCTGGGCAAAGTCATTAATTAATTCCTGACAACAGTTCAACTCTCAAGCCTGATTTATGGTTCCGCGTTAAATCGACGCCGTAGGGTACGCGGCGACGCGCGCCGTACGGTGTGCGTCGCCGCGTACCCTACGGCGTAATCTGCGTTGGTGTAACGCGGAACCATAAATCAGCCTTAACTCCTTTCCTCTCCTCACTCGCCAACTCTTCCTCTACGCAAATATGGGTTACACATGCGCACTACACCGCCATCATCCGAGATCATCTATAAATTAAAAATTTTATTTAAACTAGATATATCTTTATAACCAGCCCATAACATTGATGTAAACACAAAAAAAAAAAAAAAAAAGTCCAAGCCCGCACGTCCCCAGGTCCTGCGCGTGCGGGCCCTGGACACGTACTGAGTACTGGAGTACTGGAAAAGTAAATTAATTTGATCACGGTGATGATTGCACACCATGTTGATGGACGCAGGTGTTGCTGCAGAGCAGAGGTGAACTTTTTTGACCGTGCTGTGGAGTATAAAAGCCACGTTTTTTTTATTGTTGTTTGAGTGGAAAATGGACGTAAAACCCAGAGGCAGTTGGATGCATTTCGTTGTATTGGAAAACACGATCTGTAAGTAAATAATCTTTATTGGAAAAAGCGGACATTTTCATCATCGTGTGCAATAATGATTCATCACAAATAAGTGAAGTTAGCAACCAGAGGTAGCCTTTTTAATAGGCAAAAGGGGACACAAGACTTAGTTTTTTTTATTTTGGCGTAATTCCCTTGTTTACGAAGCAGTATGGTGTGGAAAAACGTAGGTTTTGGCTGAATTGCTTTGTAGCCCGGATGTTTATAATAGAGGTGGTTCATTTTTAATTTCTGACTGTCTTTTTGGCTGCTATATTGTATAGCTAAACTCTTCTGCTGCAGAGATGATATGGAGATCTAGGGGGAGTGTCTGTGCTGTCAGCGACAGGTGTTATGAGTGCTGTTGTTTGGAATGAAAGATGTGTTCAATGCGGGAGATGTGAAACTTTATTTCAGTGATGATGATGTCAAACAGCTAGGTTTCTGTGACTGATGTTTGTGAATACTGCCTTTGCGTTAGGGGCTATTACCTGTCTCTTCCCTGCCTCTTTGGTGCGTCTCACTGCTCTTTCCTTGCGGCGGACTGATGACTGATGTCAGTGTGTACAGGGCGGTCTGTAGAGCACCAGTTATACTCAGAGCAAGTACCAACCAACCCCGTGACGTCACGGCCAAGATGGCGGCGTCCGTGCTATGAAAGCTATAACGGGAGTTCTTTTTATTTTTTATTGTATTACGTTTTTCATGTTTATTACATAATTGGTGAATAGAGTGGATATCCATTTAGCAAATAATGTATACTTGACTGACTGCTTCATTTCCACTTTAAAGTGCACACAGAAAAATGTTAATTGATGAATATATTTAACATTGAAGTAGCAACTTGATGTGATGGACTTTGTTGTTGTCGGTATAACCAATGAACACTGGAACTGCCTTCATATGAAACAGGCAAGTCATTATTGGCACTTTTCCACTAGCACCTACTCGGCTCTACTCATTTCAACTCGGCCTGGTTTCTTTTTCATAACAATTCAGCACCTGGAGCAGAAGTAGGAGGTTGGAGCGAAGCTTCTGTGACGTATTTGATTGTGTGATCTAAACAAAGAAGACAACACTAAAGATGTAGAACATGGAGGAGATGAGATATATATATATATATATATATATATATATATATATATATATATATATATATATATATATATATATATGTATATGTGTGTGTATATATATATATATATATATATATATATACATATATATATATATATATATAGTTACAGAAAAAGTATCTACTCGGCACAGTTAGACCCCTAGTGGGAAAGCACCAAGCCGGGCTGAGTAGGTATTAGTGGAAAAGGGCCATATGAGAGGAATATGTAGCAGTGGGTATTTTTGGTAGCCATTTCAACTATATGCTGGGAGCTGGTTTTAGATGAGACCAGTTATATGGTGATCTCCAGTGAGCTGCATGGACATGTCTAGGCAGGGCCTGGTTAAAGAACCTGATGACATGATGATCTTTGTTTAAAATAAAAAAGGATGGCTATCGCAGTGTTCTAAATTCAGTGTTGTGGCGTATGCTGCGATGCTCGAAAGCACACAGAAGAGCGAGCAGGCCGCTTGCAACTGTGTAGTGACCTTCAACAATTGTGCACAAGTCTGACATTGAGTTGAAACGGTGGTGTCGACGTAGCCCAAGCAAGACAATTGTATCGTCTGTCTCCGAGCTGCCCTGTGATGAACTTGACCTCTCCAGAGTGCACCCTGTCCCCCCATCAACCTGAGCTGCACAAAGCAGGTATATAAAATGGGCGGAACGGAAATTGTCCTTGCGTTATTGTAATCAACAAAACTCATCTTTGCAATATATATACCGTAATACGTCTGTGGGACTAGGTGATACTTGTTTTCCAAAACTCATGTATTGTTTTCTTTCTTTCTTTTTGTGTGTGTGTCCTACACAGGCATATTACTATAACGCACGCACCAGAGAGTCATCATGGAGTAAACCAGAAGGTTTGAAAATCATCCAGCAGTCTGAACTCAACCCGCTGCTTGTAGCGGGAGCTGGCGCCGCAGGTCCAGGCACAAATGTCGGGGTGACTACAGTTTCCAGCTCAAGCAGTGGCAACACTACAATCAGCACAGCAGCAACAGCATCTCCCACTCAGGCCCCATCGTCCACTCCGTCACGTACTCTCACCTCCAGCCCAGACTCCATCACCACTGCCTCCCCCTCTGTGACCATTTCAGGTAAATGCACAGTTTTTAAACTTCAGACAAACAAAAACTTCACAAAAAAAAAGAAAATCCTCATTTTTGTCTTTGTTTCCAACAGCCACAGTTGTAGCAGACCTCAGCCCTGTTGTCACAGTGACCTCCGCCGTTTCTGTGTCACCAGTCACTGTAGTGACTGTTTCCACTGTACCTTCACCTGTTACAGCAGTGCAAACAATGCCACTGCTGCCGGCAGCCCTGCCTCACAGCGTGGCCCAGCCCACTGCAACCATACCTGCCTTCCCCCCGGTGATGGTGCCACCTTTCAGGGTGCCTTTGCCAGGCATGCACATCCCTCTGCCAGGTGAGACTGTCAGCAACAACTCATTTAAGGCTGTAGTTAGACAAGCAGGTTATAATGCTGGTTCATTGTTCATCCTCATCTTGGCACATTTAACTGTGTTCTGTCCTGTTCAGTCTGCAGATTCTGCTGTGTTGACCCTAACAAATTATATTTAGTTTTTTCTTATTTTAAAAGCGGCAGTGCATAAGGTGTTCAGATAGTAACGTCTCACTTTTTAACTGGTGTTGCTGCTTTTTCTGGTTAACATTAATATTTTGACAAAGGACTCAATGACTCAATTAAGTTTCTGTGCACTTGGTATTCAGCTTTATGGGTGTAGTGCTGACGACAACAACACGAAAAGAAGGGCTGCAGGCATATTTAAGTCTTTATTTCTGGCGTCAATTCAATTTAAAAAAGTGCATGTGGGTATTGAATAGTTTTTTTCCTCCTTAATTCATGAATTGATGAATAAATTCACTGGGCTGAGTCTCACTTTGGGATGAAGCCTTTTAATGTGATGAGGAATATCCTATTTCACGTTTCATTTTATTTTCCGAATAAAAAAATATACATTATGTATGTACATACTCATTTGTAATGTATGTTAATATATTACTGCTTCATAAATATTTACATATATAGCATAACTGTTACAAATTGGAGACATATGGAGATGATATTTGTCTGAATGGGCCACTCACGCAGACCAAACCCTTGTATACCACGGTAGCCGATGTCCAGTGTCCTGCTGTGTTCAACCAGATGCTTGCTTGTCCGTTGTTCTTGCAGGTGTAGCAATGATGCAGATAGTAGGTGCACCCTGTGTAAAGGCAGGCCCCAGCGCTAACGGTAAACACTCAGCCGCTCGCCTCGCAGCTATACAGTAGATGGCATGGTAGTGAATGGTGTCCACATGAACTATATGGCTGAAGTGGGGATGTTAAAACAGTGGCATGGTGTTGAATGCTGTGAACTTTACTCATTTGGTTTACTTAAGACTTTTCTGCCATTCAGATGAGCAGAAGTAGAATATTCAGCTTGATTGTGATAACATTCGCATCACTTCACATGGTAGCTTTTATCAAATAATTCTAGGTTAAACAGAGCACCATACATCATTTTACTGCCACATTGTTTTATTTTGTAACTAAAACCAGTCCTCTGGCTTACAAAGTTTTGTTTTTATTTTCCCCCATGCATTAATGAGAATATGTAGCTGTCACTAAACCTAAAATGAACTTAATTTGCACATCGGGCCCAGGGTTTGATCTGGAACTCTGTTTAGCCATTTACTTTTATTCTGTTTACGGCAGTTGGCATCTAAATTTAGTTTGGGGTGTGTTTGTTGGTTGTCAGGAGCAGTCATTGATAGCCAAGTGTTTGGTGACTAATCAAGTTGTGAGAAACCGACTGACCATCGTTGCCACAATAACGTTAGCTCCTGTTGCCTTGTTCTACTGAAGTATTGCAACAGTTATGGCTTCATGTTGTGGTCTTTTTATTGTGGCATGGCCGTGGCTGTGTGGTCACTAACTTTTTATCTGTGTCAATTGTCAGTCTGTTGTTGTTTGAAGGTGATTTATTTCAGAATATTGTTCCATTAATGCCTGATAATCAAATACTTAAACTGAAAGCCCTTCGTGATCTGATGAGGTCAGTTTTTCAAGTAAAAAAATTCAGGTATCGATAGATAAGTGAGCTGTGGTGATAGACAGTATATCAACGGTTTATTGAGAAAGGACAATTAGTTTTATTGTTATTGACATTCCAGCTATTTCAGAGGCTAGTTTTAAACTTAAACCACATGTCTTTGCTCCACCATCTGCTCCACTATGTTGTATATTGTATTTGGTGTGTTTGGAGAATTGTGAAGAACTGCATCAGCTTTGCTGCACACTGTATGTGATGGCAACATTATTAAATTACTCCAAATGACTGTATATCTGTGTATATACAGTATTTTATTATTATTTATTAATAAAACCTGTAAAATAAGGAAAAAAATGCCATTACTGATATATTTATGAAAGGCTAATTGTAACTGGTTATTGTCACTATTGACTGATTATTTCAGTCAGCATCTCTTTTGATTTCAAATGAGAAACTTGGGAAATTAGGTGGCACACACAAGTGTTCAAAGAGAAAAATAACTTGCCTAATGGCTACCTGTGCGTTTACTCTCTGTTGACAACAGGCATGCTTCCAGGCATGGGCCCACCCTTAGTTTCCATGATGCACCCCCAGTTGGCACTTACAGCAGCTCCTGCCTCCTTAGCTGGATCATTGCAGGTTCCTGAGTGGTCAGAATATAAAACAGCTGATGGGAAAACGTACTACTACAACAACCGGACATTGGAGAGTACCTGGGAGAAGCCACATGCTGTTTTAGAGAAAGGTATGCAATGAAATGATCTGCTGTTCATGTGTGTAGAGTCATGGTTCAAATAAATACAGTTCACGCCACGGACATTATTGCACTTTTTAAGCATATTTGAAAAGAGAAAAAAAAGCACTCCATCTTCTTTGAATTATGATTCAAAGAAGGATGATAAACTTGAACAATTATCTTTTTCTGTCATTTATACAACATGAATTTGTACAGCGGTGTTACCTGTAGATCTTGTCATGTTCAGATGTGTTGGGAAAAGTCAACAGTTTGTTCTAATTTCTGTCTTTTATGGATTTGGTATAAGAATTACAAGTTGTACAACGATGCACAGCCAAACGCAGAGGAAAAAATATTTCTTTGCCGTTTGTGATTGTTTGTGTCTTTTCTCTCCTTTATATGTAGAAAAAGAAGCGGAAAGGATAAAAGAACGTCTGGCCCAGGAGGAAGCTGAGGCGATGGAGATGGAGGATGAAGAGAACAAAGCAGAAAACCTTCGTAACGAAAAGGAGGTAGATGAAGATAACAACTACTCTTTTGACTACAATAAACTGTATTGCTGTGATCACTGTAAGACACTAATCTCAAAGCATTGGTAACGTGGTTACCTGTAATACTTCAAGGTGCAAGACAAGCTATGAAATAAATTGCAGTTCTGTGTGTTTTATTAGTGTAATGGTATTACTAGAGCAAAACAAAATAATGTATCCAATTCAGCCAGAAAATAAAACTTCATCTGATGAAACGGTACACGCGTTCATCTGAGTTGAACAGGAGAGTGCGGTCGTGACTAAGAACCTATTTCTCCATTTATGTTTTTCATGTAAAGGAGCCTAAAGAAGAAGAGATGTCAGAGGAGGAAAAGGCTGCTCAGAAAGCCCGGCCCGTAGCCACCAACCCAATCCCTGGCACACCTTGGTATGCACCCAAATGGCACACACATTATAACTTAACCCTTTATCACCTACCATAGAACAAGTCTGTCTAAGCATATTTTTACATTTCTGCATGCTATACTGACATTTTATGGAATATTTTTATTCGCTATGCATCAAATCCACCCATATAAGCCAATCTTTAATAATCTGTATGTTACAAGTCCATACTAACTAAATAAATTGCTAAAAAGTGGAAATAACTACCAAAAACATGTTAATTGTTTTTTAATTTGACAAATTTTTCTAAATACAGAAATCCCACAGCTAGATCCCTTAAAATTGTCAATGGAAAAGGGTAACAGAAGCCTTTCAGACCACAGGACATTTATTTGGAATTAATTCATACTTTAGTTTTTGAGATGTATCGCGTTTAGATATCGTGTCTTCATCCGGCGCTGAACTCAGCTTTGCTCACGGTAAACCGTTTCACGCGCACGGACTTTGGTGGATCCATAATATGTGTGTGGGTTGTCGGAGGGAAAATCTCTGATAAAAAGCACAAACGAGCGCAAATTCAAACAGACTAGTTTCCCGAGGGAATGACGTGGAAAAAATCCAACCAGATGACACGCTGACAACGTGCTGATGTATGTGCCAACGTATGTCAAGTAGGGCTGCAACTAACAACTATTTTAATAGTCGACTAGTCACCGACTATTGAAACGATTAGTCGACTAATCGGATAATTGGTAATTTTTTCTTAAATTTAGTATGTCGCTTTAATTATGTGGCAAATGATAATAAACACGAGAAAGATGGGTACTTCAATGAAAAATACTGGACTGTCTCAGAAAATTAGAATATCGTGATAAAGTCCTTTATTTTCTGTAATGCAAAAATGTCATACATTCTGGATTCATTACAAATAAACTGAAATATTGCAAGCCTTTTATTATTTTAATATTGCTGATCATGGCTTACAGCTTAAGAAAACTCAAATATCCTAGGTTAAAAAATTAGAATATTCTGGGAATCTTAAGCTGTAAGCCATAATCAGCAATATTAAAATAATAAAAGGTTTGCAATATTTCAGTTGATTTGTAATGAATCCAGAATGTATGACATTTTTGTTGTTTTAATTGCATTACAGAAAATAAAGAACTTTGTCACAATATTCTAATTTTCTGAGACAGTCCTGTAGATATTTTATTCAACTTTGCCCCTGTTCATACAAAAAATTAATAAAATGTCCTATTTAAAACCAAGGACAGGCACAGTGATCAGTCAGACATAAATCCATGAATAAATAAACCTCTGTCCATTATTTTTCATTTTTTAAGAACAGGCAAATGTGTTATATAAAAAATAAAACGTCTCATATTTTTTCTCTATCAAGTGGGTGAAATGGGTTCTGGATGGCAGGACGTTCTCTGGGTTGAACTGGTGTATCATTTGTTGAAACTCGTCACCCAGACCCGACGTGCTTTCTCTTCAAATGCTCGCATTACCAACGTGCTCCCGTGATAAGCAAGGTCGGCTTTGCAAACCTTGGAAGTCATCTTTTTATTTACCGTATCGAGGTTAAAAGGCTCCAAAACTTTAGAAGTTTTGTTACATGCAGCAGCTACAGGACGGGACGCCGTCATTATTGTTTACCCGCTACCGCTCGGCAGAGACGCTATCGCGCATGCGCGACTCTCGGCAGAGAACGTATTGAAGTGAGATGCCTCACTCCGTTGGAAAAACACGTCTGGCGACAATTGTCGATAATGGAATTCATTGTCGACAATTTTGATTATCGATTTTTGTCGACAACGTCGACGATTCGTTGCAGCCCTAATGTCAAGGTAGGATGTGCTGTGAACACGTACCGGATCTATAAATAACCAGCGATTATGAAGATTTCTGTGTGCGTTCACTGGATTATGTTTTTTTTTTTTTTTTTTTTTTTATTCATTTATTTATTTTTTTCCCCAAACGATTTAATGGATTAAAACTCTGGGACACTATATGTAAGTGAAACTCTTCCTGTGTAACATGCAAAAATAATTATTGCTGTTTTATTTGGTTGTAATTGTACATACATTTGGAAAATCAATATGCAAACGGGAGCGCTGGCGCTCCAGCCGGTCATAAAGGGTTAATTGCATAAAAAACAAAGGCTAATACTTGCCCTTATCTCTGTTTACCAGGTGTGTGGTGTGGACAGGTGATGATCGGGTGTTCTTCTACAACCCAACAACACGGCTGTCCATGTGGGATCGTCCTGAGGAGCTGATTGGTAGAGCCGATGTGGACAAACACATCCAGGAGCCGCCGCACAAGAGAGGTCTGGAGGACAGCAAGAAGACAGGTGTGGTGTTTTATTCTGATCACAGCACTGCTCTTTTTGACATGTTGATCAATTCAATTCAATTTTATTTATATAGCGTCTAATACAACCGAGTTGTCTCTAGACGCTTTCCAGAGACCCATACCCAGAACATGACCCCCGAGCAGTTATTACATAAACAATGGCAGGTAAAAACTCCCATAGTGGGAGAAAAACCTTAAGCCAAACAGTGGCAAGGAAAAACTCCCCTTTAGGAGGGAAGAAACCTTGAGCAGGACCAGGCTCGTAAGGGGGGACCCTCCTGCCGAGGGCCAGATTGGTGGGTCAGGGACGGCAACAGCACAGCAGGCAGGTGGAAGCAGCAGCGGGATGACCAGGGGTGGGGACCGCAGGCCAGCACGCAGCTCCCGAAGCTCCGGCCCAATCATCAAGTCCCAGGTTGGGGTGCAGGGTCGGGGAAAGGTTGAAAAGGGGCAGGGCCAGGGAGAGGAGTCTTGACGGACAAACCTTCTCCCCCGCCTGCCCGGGCTGTTACCCTGCCCCCCTCACTCCCACACTGCAGGTTCCGGTGTCCGGCAAAGGATGCTGCAACATGGACAAAAGAGAGAAAAGGGAGGAGAAGGGGGGGCCAGCACAAGAAACTACAGGAGCGACTCTGACACACTAAAGTTTACACTACCTAGAGATTTACCAACACCAGCTAGAGGTTTACTAAACACTAACTATAGGCTTTACTAAACAGAAATGTTTTAAGTTTAGTTTTAAAGGTGGAGGTGGTGTCAGCCTCCTTAACCCAGATTGGAAGTTGGTTCCATAGTAATGGTGCTTGATAGCAGAACGCCCGCCCTCCAAATCTACATTTAGATACTCTAGGAACTACGAGTAAACCTGCACTCTGAGAACGGAGAGCTCTGACAGGAACATAAGGCACTATCAGGTCTTGCAAATAATGTGGAGCTAAGCCGTTTTGGGCTTTATACGCAAGTAATAAAATTTTAAATTGGATTATGAATTTTACGGGTAACCAATGGAGCGACGCTAACACTGGAGAGACGTGGTCTCTCCTGCTGATTCCTGTCAGTACTCGTGCTGCTGCATTTTGGATCAGCTGGAGCCTATTCAGCAAATTACTTGGACATCCTGCTAACAACACATTACAGTAATCTAGTCTAGAAGATACAAACGCATGAACTAGTTTTTCTGCATCACTCTGCGAGAGGATTTTCCTAATCTTTGCAATATTACGGAGATGGAAAAATGCTATTTTACAAATCAAAGTACCGTATGTGTTTGTTTACGCTCCATGTTGCAGCATTATTTCTGTTGTTTGTTTTGTTCATATGCAGGTGCCAACAAAGAGGAGCCAGAGTCATCTATTGCTACTGAAGAGAACCAGGAAGAGGAGCCAACCAAAGCCAAAAAGAGAAAGTAAGTGTTTCTTTAGTACAAAACAAGTGTTACCTAGTGTCACGTAAAATAACAAACCCCCAAGCTTTTGAGTTTCATTTAAACTTCAATCACCACATCTTGACTTTGTGATTCCCCCCTGAAAGGAAGGAGGACACGAAGGAGGCCGACCTGGAGAAAGAGGCAGCGATGGAGGCAGAGCTCCGAGCTGCCAGAGAGAGAGCTATAGTGCCCCTGGAGGCCAGGATGACCCAGTTCAAAGAAATGTTGTTGGAGAGAGGGGTAACTCCAACACTACGCTGAAAACCTTTACATGTTTGAGGGCATCCATCAGTAGTATGCTCTTTTTTTTTTTTCATGCTCTTCCTCATTTGATTTTCTTGTTCTTATTCATTGTTGAAGTTCATTGTTCATAAGTTGAGCACTACAATCATTTACATTGGCCATTACACGAGAATATTTGTCTATAGATGAGTCAGTCATGGACTTGAGAGCACTTAGTTAACTGATTAGTTTTCCTGACACCTGTGTTGTCTGTCCTGTCTTTAGGTGTCTGCATTCTCAACGTGGGACAAAGAGCTTCATAAGATTGTGTTTGATCCACGTTACCTTCTGCTCAATCCAAAAGAAAGGAAACTGGTTTGTTTTGGTTTTTCTTTTCCCTCCGTCTTCTTTATGTTAAATCAAATATAGCCATTTTTTTTTTCTTCCTCAATCATTGTCTTGTGATCATGTCCTTCTAAGGTTTTCGACCAGTACGTGAAGACACGAGCAGAGGAGGAGAGGAAGGAAAAGAAGAACAAGCTGATGCAGGCCAAAGACGAGTTCAGGAAGATGATGGAGGAGGCGAGGCTCACACCCAGGTAAAGAGAACAGTTTTTTCTCGTGCGCGTGCGAGTTTAGCAGCTTTTCTGTTTTTTTTTTTTTTTTTTTAAATTTACATTCGTATTATCAGTGGTGGTATCTTAAAAACATGTATATTAGGGGAGTAACGGTACACAAAAATCACAGTTTGGTACGTACCTCCATTTTGAGGTCAGGATTTGGTTCATTTTCGGCACAGTAAGGGAAAAAACACAAAACAAAAAATGTTTTTTGTTTAATTTTCAACTTTTGCAAACAGCGGTGTATACATGTTCTTATAAAAATGAAACATTAATAAATATAAAAATAGGAATAAAAAAATAGAATACTGCTTAAATCTATTACCACGTCCTCCAATAAATAAAATATTCTCAAATTAAACAAAATATAAAACGTGTTTAAAACCTGTGTTCTCAACAAGTGAGTGGTGGCAGATCCGCAGCTATAAGAACACCAGTGACATTAGTTACAGCTTCAGCCTGATCTGAGTTACTGGCAAAAGCCTGTTTAGATGCCAAAGGTAGCAGCGTTGACATGGTGGTGGTTTATTTCCTCGCAGCAGCGACATTCACATTCATGTGGTACCGTTTCAAATGCGTTATGAGCAGTGTTGGGGGTAACGCGTTACAAAAGTAACGCAATTACAGTAATGTATTACTATTTGCTGTAACGCAGTAATATAACGCATTACTAATAAATTTTCGGTAATATTTTACTCGTTACAATCTAAGTAACGCGCGTTACAACGCATTTTAACCCGTTTAGCTGTTTGAATTCACCAACACCGCGTCCGCGAGACATCCCGACAACAGAAAAAAGCGTTGGGAACGCGGCGCGGCGGAACGTAGCGCCGCTGGACACTGTTTGTGTGGGGACTGTTCAGTGAGCAGAGCCGGCAGGGAAAAGTCAACAGTGCGGCGTGTCCGCGTGTAACTTAAATCTACCATGGTCTCAGCGTTAGGGCTCGGCCAAGTGAGGCTTTATTAATATATGGGCTTTATACATTTATTAAATATATATGAGCGCGGAGTCGGCGAGGAGCTGAGCGCAGCGAGGAGCCCAAGCCGAGGAGCCCGAGCCGGGCTCACAGCCAGTCGCGCTGTGAGAGCGGATTTATGGTTCCGCGTTAAATCGACGCAGAGCTTTCGCCGTAGGGTATGCAGTAGTTCGCGTAACCCACGGCATATGGCCTGCGTTGGTGTAACGCGGAACCATAAACCAGCCTTAAACCACACCTGCAGCCCATCAGGAGGAGAGGTTAAAACAGCTGCGAGTTGTTGATTGCTGGTTCGTTTTGTTAACTCTGAGAGCTTTATTGGTTTGTTTGTTAGCTTGCTGGTGTTTTTTTTCTCTCTGGGAGTTATTTATGAAGAAGTTCTGAGTTCCGTGTGTGAAGTATTCGAGTTGAGGGGGGATGAGGGGTGATGTGATGGCACCCCCCCTGAAATTAAAACGGTCCAAATCATCCCCCCCTGAAATAAAAACGGTCCAAATCATCCCCCCTGAAATAAAAACAGACCAAATCATCCCCCCCTGAAATAAAAACGGTCCAAATCACCCCCCTGAAATAAAAACAGTCCAAATCATCCCCCCTGAAATAAAAACGGTCCAAATCATCCCCCCTGAAATAAAAACGGTCCAAATCATCCCCCTGAAATAAAAACAGTCCAAATCATCCCCCCTGAAATAAAAACGGTCCAAATCATCCCCCCTGAAATAAAAACGGTCCAAATCATCCCCCCTGAAATAAAAACGGTCCAAATCATCATCCCTGAAATAAAAACGGTCCAAATCATCCCCCCTGAAATAAAAACGGTCCAAATCATCATCCCTGAAATAAAAACGGTCCAAATCATCATCCCTGAAATAAAAACGGTCCAAATCATCATCCCTGAAATAAAAACGGTCCAAATCATCCCCCCTGAAATAAAAACGGTCCAAATCATCATCCCTGAAATAAAAACGGTCCAAATCATCATCCCTGAAATAAAAACGGTCCAAATCATCCCCCTGAAATAAAAACGGTCCAAATCATCCCCCCTGTAAAACTCCCATCCCTCCTTTCCATCCCTTATGTCATTTCATCAATGAATGTGGTTTTACTGCTATTTCAACATTTAGAGTCATCACCAGAAAAATAACTTATTTGACAATTTTCACCTGTTTCAAGTAAATTTTCACTTGAAATAAGTAGAAAAATCTGCCAGTGGGACAAGATTTATCTTTTTTTGCTATTTTGTTGAAAGTAACTCAAAAGTAATACACAAGTAGTGTAACGCATTACAATTCAGATATAGTAATATTGTAATGTAACTAATTACTTTCAAATGACAGTAACTAGTAATATATAATGTATTATATTTTGGATGTAACTTGCCCAACACTGGTTATGAGGTTTGGCGTGTTGCCAGAAACATGCCTGATTGCTGTTGAACAACGTCGGGACACTGCTCTCGTCTTATCTACGTGGAAGCCAAAGTTTTCCCAAACAGGCGCCCTTAAAGATAAGGGAGGGTCTTCAAGCTCCGGCGTCTTGTTTGCATCAACCATGCTAGCGGGAAAAGAAACTCACGTGGGAGTCCGGAGCTGACTACAAACTTCCAGTCCGTGTGGAAACTTGGATTTGAAGTATGCTCTGCGCGCAAAACAAGCCTATTAACTGGCTACTGTTAAATGTTGTACCGTATTCGGATCGGTACATGTCTGCACCGTACCGATGGCCCTGTACCGAAACGCTACGGTACGAACGCATGTACCGTTACAACCCTGATGTATATTATTCACAAATAGTAAATATTTTCTGCATAGATCATCATGCAGGGCAAAATGAGGCCGTTCATTTAGCTTTCATGGTATGTTAAGTTTTACTTTTCTTTTTTCTTTTAACAGAACAACATTTAGTGAATTTGCTTTGAAGCATGGCAGAGATCCACGATTTAAGACCATAGAGAAGATGAAGGACAGGGAGGTCATCTTCATGGAGTTTATCACTGCAGTGAGAAAAAGGGAGAAAGAAGACTCCAAATCCAGAGGAGAGAAGGTATAAACTCACTCCATTTGAACCTGTGCTTTACTTTCCCTCATCAAGGGAAAAAAAGCTGAAGCATTTATTTGTCCATTAAAAAATGAATGCTGCTTCTTTTTTTTCCTTTTTTTTTTTAATGTATTTTTTTTCTTTTCCACTCAAATCGGAAGTGTGGTAAAACTTAAGCCTGATTTATGCCTCTGCATCAGAGCCTTACTCACAGCATAGGTGTGAACCTGATGGCGTAGGGTACGGAGTAGCCTGATGTTCCACTCTCCGAAAGTAACGTGACGGGCTGTATGAAAGCCTTGGACTGTACAGGAGAACCCGGACCTGCTAGCGTTTGGTGGTGAAACTACAGAGCGATGTGTAAACGCCAGTGACGGCGTAGCGGCCGTGGGTCACCTACATGCAGAGCTGCTACGCACAAGCATAAATCAGGTTTATAGCTCTTGACATTAAGGTCTCTTGTGTGTTTGTCCTTTTTCCTTCCTTTTACCTAGTTAGGGCTGCTTACTTGTTCAAAAGGGCAAAGTCTAATTTAAGAAAAAAAAAGTTAGTTTGTTACAAATTATTAATATATATTATTATTAATATTTTTAAACAACGTCCACAAAAAGGAGGTTTAAGTACAAGTAAGATAATTGCAATGCAATTTTCGTTTTTAGTAACATTTTTATCAGAATTAGTTTAAAATGAAAATAGAGGTCTGTGTGAATGATTGGCATTTTTATTTTTGGCCTTTATTGACAAAATGAAATGTCATATATCAACATATCAGGTTGAAAAGTTGCTTTAACTAATGACTAACATTCAACGGTTCTTTATTTGACTAATTACCAAGTTGATGTGGTTCTCTCTAGTTGCAGCAATCCGACGAAAAAATAATTAGATTCTGTCTGTGCAGCATCAACACTGTTAGATGTCAGCTCACAGCTGCTCAGTGAGAACTCTATTAGTTACTCTGCATTTAGAAAGCATATTGGTAAGTACTTGCAGTTTAAAGCTTGGAGTTATGCCAGTTAAGGTCGCTACAAATGTTGTAATAGTTGAACTTGAGCATACACCATCATGCTAATAACTGGAACTTTCAGCACTCATGGTGTGGAACCAAACATGCTTCTCAAATTAAAGGCAGCCTGTCCTCCATTCCTGTAGCAGTCAAAGTATGTTTATGTGCAAGTCAGGCTGATCACAAGACGAATAACTGCGAAAGGTCTGTTGAGTTCCATCCTCTCCTGCTGTGTTCAGTTGAGAGGTGTGTCTGCTCCGACCACTATTCTGCTTAAATGATCAATCTAACAAGTAGTTACAGTCTCAAACGTTTAAATGTGAATCTTGTTCTCCAATATTATAATGGGAGTTTTAAACCAAATCGTGGCGCCCCTAGTTTGTGATTTGAGACCTCTGCAGGATGCTGAAAATGTGTATTTATGCAGGTTTGCTGAAATTCCTCCATCCGCAGGACAACATTTACTGCTATTGAATGTGTTTTTGGGCCGATTTGTAATCTGGTTTGATGTGTCTCCGCTCTCTCAGGTAAAACAAGACTTTTTTGATCTCCTAAGTGATCAACACATAGAAGGAAACCAACGATGGAGCAAAGTAAAAGAGAGGCTAGAGACTGACCCACGATACAAAGCTGTGGAGAGCTCTGCACTCAGAGAGGAACTTTTCAAACAGTTCATTGAGAAACAAGCCAAGGTACGAGCAGAGCTTTGGATGCTGGAACGTGGCTTTATCATTTATGATCTAGTGACATCAGCTCTGCCTGAGTGCTGCTGTTAAATTATTGTCCAACTGGACATCTGCATTATGTCACATTTTATCCTATTCAATCATTTCACTAGTTTTAGATAGTGTCCCTGTGTCACAAGAAGCATAAAATCACTTGAAAATATCCACAAATACTGTGTGTGATCCCTGACAGAGTCTGGACATGGATAAAGTGCGTGAGTTGGAGCGGCAGGCTCGTATTGAGGCCAGTCTGAGAGAGAGGGAGCGCGAGGTGCAGAAGGCCCGATCAGAACAGACCAAAGAAATCGACCGAGAAAGGGAGCAGCACAAAAGGGAGGAGGCCATCCAGCATTTCAAGGCTCTTATGTCTGATATGGTGAGATGCAGATGGATTTATTTTTTTTACATTTCCTCGTGAAACTCCAGTGCGGTGAAATCACTTACAGGTTATGTCATCATCTTTATTATGTCCTAAACTTGTTTGTCGATATGCAAAGAAAAAGATGCTGAACTTGATGTTGGTACATACATAGTAAATATAGTAGACTATATAGACATAGTAACTTGTAAGCAGGAAGCAGCTGTGCTTGTATCAGCTGGGCTCAAATGGCCTTTTAAAGGGCAAAACAACAAAGTTTTCAGAAATACACTCATTCACTCCTCAGGTACGCTCTTCAGATGCAACTTGGTCAGACACTCGCCGTAACTTACGGAAAGACCATCGCTGGGAGTCGGCATCGCTGCTGGAGAGGGAGGAGAAGGAGAAACTGTTTAACGAACATGTAGAAGCACTGGCGAAGAAGAAAAAAGAACATTTCCGACAACTGCTGGATGAGACCGTCATGGTAAGATGTAAAAATGTGGAGAAAAAGGTGCCAGAAGCATCTGGAAAGTCTCAGATTGGTTTCAGAACACTCAGATCTATAAGCTGGTATTTATGTGTGTGCACTGTAGATCACTTTGACTACTACATGGAAAGAAGTGAAGAAGGTCATCAAGGAAGATCCTCGCTGTATTAAATTCTCCTCCAGTGACAGAGTAAGAGAGTATTTCTATACATCTTTAGCAATATTAAATTTGGGAAGAAGTTTGATGTAACACCAAACTATATATTAAAAGGGCATATCTGTCGTCTGGACTTTTGATGTTTCATGTGTTCAATCTGACTTTGTAGAAGAGGCAGCGGGAGTTTGAAGACTACATCAAAGACAAATACATCACCGCCAAAGCTGACTTCAGGAATCTGCTGAAAGAGACAAAGTTCATCACTTACAGGTTTGAACACTAGTCTTGTACATAGTAGATATATATAGTAGATACATATAGATACTCAACAAGAAGGATCCTATTTAACAGCCTGGTGGGAAGGTGTTTATTAAATAAGGAATGTTAGAATGACATTAGTTTTTTTTTCTTTTTATTTGTTGTTGCTTATTTTGAATGTGTTAACATTTACAAGACAGGAAGGTTCTAAATATTCCTTCATCCCTTCATGTTAGTTATAAGTCAATGATCTTTGATGTGTTTTAACTATTGAGCTACTTTGTGTACAAAGATGATACTACTGGGAGTACCAGTACGCCCCATCTAAGACTGCAGCCACATTAATACGTGTTAATTTTCAAATGCTGCTTTAATGCAGAACCCATCTGCATCCATTTTAGTCTTTAAACTACGTCTGAAATAAACAATTGTCCACATTACATCAAATATGTATCATATGGCTACATATGCTCAGTGAGCATGTGCATGCTTTGTTGCAGCTGCTCTTTCCACCTGCTCTGTAGAAGCTGCAGTATTAATACAAACAGACGTCAGCAGCATTGTTGTTCACAACGCCGGCAGGGGTTTCTGTATACCATCTTTAGGACACGGTCGTATAATATAAGCACGGAAATTCATGGAATGATAAATAGTAGGGTTGTAACAATACATCGTGCCACAAAATTTTGCGATACAAAAACGTCACGAAACGTGTCGTGGAGGTGACAAACTGTATCGCGATATTGGATTATTAATATTAATCTATTGTGTTGACTAGTAACGTGCAGTGTATTGGTGCCGACCGCCGCCTCGACCCGCGGACCAAAATCTTCCTCCGCTCAGAAGAAACTGTTTTGCGGTTCCGTTTTGAGCTCTGAACTTTTACTTATGTAAGGCTGGTGTAGAGTTAAGCCTTACCTTATTAAATTAAACCTTTTTGGGGTTGTGAGTAGGATAAACACGGGGACAACTTCTGCTGAGTTCCAGTGTACTTTAATGTCCCTCAACAGTGTAGGATTTTAGAACATCAACACAGCACCTAGTGCCGTACTGTGGCGTATCACTCCGCCCAATCTAAAACAGACTAATCACTACAGATAAACTGACTAGTGTCATTATAGTCCCTGATTTACATCAGAATATAAAGAATATATTTATAAAATAATGAACCCTGAATTACCAAAATAACCTTAACAAAAATAAATCTCCTCTTACACTTATAAGGTGAGCATGAATAAATCTTTTTTATGATGTAAAATTGTATGTATTTATTTACTTTTATTTATTTATTTAATTTTAGTTGTTAAATTTCTGGAAAAGAAAAAAGTCAAATCATACATGAGAGAAACTATTCAGTTTGTGGCAAAATATTTGTACTTGTGTGAAACTGAAGATGCATAATGCAAACCTGACATTTACTTTTAGTTCAGTTTGTGGAAAATGGTTGGCCTGGCTTTCTCTTTAAAACTTAAACAGTTATAAAGCATTAAAAACTGGAACAATAGGGCAAACGCACAGTATTGTTTTATATTTTGTGTCTTTCAAATAAAAGACCATTTTTTCCAGTCATATGTTCCTCATTCAAGGTTGTTAAAAAAATACTGCTATAATATCATATCGTTATCGTGACCTCAATATCGTGTATCGTACCGTATCGTGAGATTAGTGTATCGTTACACCCCTAATAAATAGTGACCCAGAAGAGCAAATCATGAAGTGGTATATTGCAACTAGGTCATTGTTTCAATATGCTTTAGTTTTTTTCCATCAGTATTATACTGCAATGTTTATATTTACAAACCAAAGCTGAGTCTGCTGTGGATGGGGAAAAGGTTTAATGTTCTAATATAAAAATGTCCTAATCTGGACATGTCTGAAGTATCTTCTGTCTGTTGTCTTCCTTCCAGGTCAAGAAAGCTGATCCAGGAGTCAGAACAACATCTGAAAGATGTGGAGAAAATCCTCCAGAACGACAAGCGGTACCTGGTTCTGGAGTGTGTCCCCGAGGAGCGCAGGAAGCTCATCATGTTCTACATCGAAGACTTGGACCGACGTGGCCCGCCGCCTCCACCCACTGCCTCTGAGCCGACCAGACGCTCTGCCAAGTGACCAATTGCATAACCCTCTCGGCCACTGCTCTGCTCCTCCTTGCCCTTCCTTTGGCCAGAGCATGATCTCCCCTCAGCATCCCCGAACCCTGGCCTCGAGGCCTCAGGTGGCCTTGCAGTGTTATTGACCGGGGTTATATTGCTAAAGATATGTCGGAGATAAACGGTCTCTGCGTTATGTCACCTCTTCACCCTGAAGTAGCCCTGCATATAAGGCGACGGCAGGGAACAGAGGTTACCTGATGTCAAGGTGACTTGTAACCTCTCACCTCTGACTGACCACATAAGAGGGAGAGAGAAAGTGTTGAGGCTGTTGACTGAGCAGCCACACAGGTGTAACATAGCTGATGTAAATGAAGATGAGTGCGTGCGTGTGTGCGTGCATGTGTGTATGTGCGAGTGAGGTGCACGCATGTTTGAGTGTGTGCATTTGTTTCAGGCGTCCTCAAGCCTTACTGCTCCACTGTGCCAGTCATTGTTTTAGTGGCTCAGTGTGAATGTTAGTTTCAGATCAGTGGTTAACTTGCAGCAGTTTCTCTGTTGAATCAAATAAAGGCAACTTCCACTGTTTTTCAAAAGAATATGGTCTTGTTTTATTTTTTTAAACTGGCATCTACAATACAATTCACATTCACTTTATCATCACTGGAAGGAGCTCGACCCCTTTTTTTCTCACTAAATCCTCAAAATGTGGCCATAAAATGTTAAATAGACCTTTCAACAATAACATTATGAATTGCAATGCTATAACTCAAACTTGAAGAGTTGTGATTTTTATTTTATTGATTTAATATGAGACTTGAATTTCTTTTTTTTTGATTGACCTGTGGTTTTCTGTATTCAGACCTCGTGGAGAGTACTACACACACTGCACTTTCATATTTAAGTCGCAGGTTTTATGTTAAAATTCAGTATCTTAACATATTAAATGGATAAAGGTAAAATGTGATTTACACAGGGTTCATACATTTTGAAAAAACCTGGAAAAGTCATGGAATTTGAAAATGTCATTTTCAAGGCCTGGAAAAGTTTTGGAAACAAGTTCACCCCAAAAGTTTTGGAAAAGTCATGGAATTTATTTTTTCTCACTTAATGATAACGTTTAGTAATAACAGCCTATAAGGTAGATTTAAAATTGTTCGATAAATATTTCGTATAGAAAAGTCACGCGGGATGTGCCGAGCATCTTGCGCATCATGCAGATCGGTTATTATTAGTTATTACAATTATATTAGATCACTATACAGCATACTACAACATATTGCTGGTATATCAGTGTTAGTTTAAACAAATGTTTGTATAAAACCATAATTGTCATTAGATCTCCACTGTGGTGACTTTTTACATAGTTTTATTACTATATTTCATTCATACATTGATGTTTTAGAGGTCATGTATACATACCTGCCAACATTGGGCTGTGAAAAATAGGGAGATTTTCTGGGGTAGCGGTTGGAATGCTCCACTCACAACATCCCCGCTCTGATATAAACAAGGCGACTTTTAATGAGCTTTAAATCCATAGCTACAATGAAATGTGCTAAAATGTACCTCCCAAAATGACTCTACAGCCTTCTTGGAGCCAAATAAGTTTAGTATTAATAACAATAAAATACAATATTTGTAGAATTTTCCAGCTTCCCTTTGTCACCCAAGGACCTGTTGTAATTGTAGGGTTAGACTTTGCAGCTTAAATCACTTTCTTGGAGGGAACATACTTGTGGCCAGGGCTGGTATGGTTTATCCTGCAAGAAAGGAGTGCACAAAGAGTAGAATTATCATCACCATGCTGAATGACCTCTCTGAGCTTGCATTGCTGTGAGGGATGCAGAGCATTGCCTTCATCAGTGATACCAGATTTGTAAAGCTCTCCTCTTTCCCTAGAAGAACCCAGAACCTTCAACTCTCTCTTCCTGTGGGAGATCCTTGCTTGCTACGACTTGATACTCCACCAACTCTTCCCTCAGCTTTTTTTCAAAGCATTTTCTCAAACAAAACAAATTTTCAAATGTTCAAATAACAAAATAACATATTTTAACCATTTTCCAAACAATAAAATAACTGAAAAAATCTGAAAAATTGTTCAAATATGTTATTTTGTAACTTGAAAATTTTAAAATATGATTATGTAATGCTTTGCTGATGAGAGAATATGTTTCTCTATTTTTCTTATTTTTGTGAGGGGGGATATATATTGTTTTTAGGCACTACCTTGTTCTCTATAGCTGATATAACATGAATTACTTTGGGATCAATAAAGTTCTTATTTTTGCCATCTGAGAAAATTAAACATATTATATTTGGTGCCTAACTGTTTCCCAAGTATATTAGTGCGTGTGTGAATCAATAAATGAGACGTAATACGTACATTTCTTTGTAGAAAGACGCTTTATGAAAATAAGTCCATTCACTTGTATTAGTTTACAGTGCAGTCTTGCCACATCCAATATGGCGGCGATGTTGACGTATCGCAGCAGCTCCATGGGGCGGAGCTTGGACGTAGGCAGTGCTTTTGGGTTGGGTTGCCAGGTTTGTCAGGAACCCGTTAATATAATACATCCATGCAGGAACCCCGACACGTGAAACACCATTGACTCATTTCACTTTAAAATCGGGAGATAAGCGGGAGAAATTACAAATCGGGAGCAGGGCGGGAGAAATGCTTGAAAATCGGGAGACTCCCGCTTAAATCGGGAGTGTTGGCAGGTATGTGTATAGTCATGGAAATGTGTTGGTTAAATGAACCTGTTTCCAGTAATCTAGTTCGGTTGCGATGCAGCCGCTGAGCCTTCTGATTGGTCAAAGCCAGCTAGGTCACGTGATATTGCCGGATGTGACCAGTGGTTCATCAATAATTTCTCCGCCGCATCGTCATCATCTAAACCCTCCGAAACTCAATCTCACTGTTACACTACGCGTATGAGCGTTACTTATATGCAGTTGTCTTTAAAAATGTTCCCACCACAGGGCTGAAAGTCCGACTGAATCCCCGCTGAAGCCTCGCCCTCCCCGGAGCAGCATGGGCGGCTTCCCGCTCCCGCTGCTCGCCCTAGTGCTGGCGGCCTGGCCGGCCTGGCCGGCGGGCGGAGACCCGGACACCCCGGCCCATGTCGACGGAGCCCCGCCTGCTAAGATAGGTGAGACTGCCTGGTAAACCTTTAGTTTAACACATCCCTGGCCCTAGAGACGGCTACATGGAGCTGATGTGAGCAGGTTCAGACAGAGGTCACGGTCTAAAATCACTTCAATTACTCAAGTCCTGTGCACTTATGTTGATAGATCTAGAATACCGGTAATTGAGATAAAACAACTGGGTCAAAATCCGAATCCAGAAAGTAGAGGCCTTCACTGCACACATCACACCCAGGTTCATCAGAGAGGATGCAGAACAACAAGCTGTTATGTTGGGACTTTGCTGTGCAGATGGAAGTCTGAATAGTTAGTTAGTTAGTTAATATTTATTTCGGTCAATCACAAACATAAAATCAACAAACAAGATAACACAGGTTTTTCCCTGGTCAACATTGTGATTATTTTGACCGAAAAGGTCTGGGCTTGAAGCATAAAGCTGATCTTGCCCACCTTTTAACAGAATAGAATATACAAAAAGAACAAATTAAGTATCATAAGGCTACACAGAATAATAATAGTAATAATAATAATAACAATAATGACGATGATGATAATAATAATAGCTTAAATAACTGTAATAATAGTAGTAATAATAATGATAATAATAATAATGATAGCTCTAAAAACAGAAAGTGAAAAGATGCTAAGGAAACCGACAAAACCAATTTAAGTTGTCATTTCATCTCATACATGTGTGCATTCTTCTTTGTTTGCTTATTGTGCTCCTATATATGTGTCCATTACCTTTGCTTTGAATAATATCTTGTATGCATTTATTGAGTTTTCTAATTTAAGGTCGTTATCTAATGAGTTCCACAGTTTTACTCCTAAAACTGATAAACATCCACCCTTTGTATTTGTTCTTATTGCTGTTGTGTCAAACATTGCTGTTTGCCCTCTCTTGGCTTGAACACTTCCTGCAGCTCGGAAGTAAATTGTTATAAGCCTTGTATATTATTTCAGTGGTGTTCAGATTAACTATATCTGAATAGTTTAGTCGCATCAAAACAACAAACCTGGGGATATCCAAACTGGACCTATGTCCAGTTTGCCAAGAAATCCAGTAAAAATGCCACGGCCCAAAAGAGAGCAAAAGCAAAATCTTTAACAGGAACTACCAAGGATCTTCTCCAAACACAACAGATCCCTCCACTTCCATACCAGCCTCAGCCAAAAAGATGAGTTCACTGAAAGGCAAAATTGAGCAGGGTCATGTACGCAGTTCAATGCAGTCAGGAATGCACAGACCTTTACATCAGAGAAACTAAACAGCCGCTCTGTAAATGCATGACTCACCAGTCCACCTGCATCTCAGAGATAAATGATGCTCTTTTGAGAATGATAATACACATATTTTTGGACAGAGAAGACAGCTGGTTTAAAAGAAGAGTTAAAAAAAAAAGCCATCTACGACAAATGTGGAAGAAAACCAACATCGAACAGAGGAGAGTAACTCAGATTTCACATATAGACTACCTGCAATGCAGCTTTGAATCTCCCACCCAGATGGTTTCATAAAGATTCACACTTAGATTCAAGGGACAAAACCAGGTGAGCAACTGACAGTGGACAAAAGACTCTAACCCCCACAGAAGATGAGGGAGGGTCAGGTTTTCACGTGACTTCTACAGCTTATGAGCTGGAAACTCTACACCTGTCTATTCCAGCCCGTCTTAAGGACAGAAGCTGAAATAAGCTCAAGAGTAAAAGACAACGAAGTCCACTTGGCTTGATTGAAGTCTTTGAGAATCACCATGACGACGGAGTCTCCACAGCGTGGTGTTATTTTCATGAGGGATTTCATCATACTAGATGTAAATTCCTGATTGAGATTTAGGAGATGTCTAATGTGACCACTATTTTGTCATTTTAGTTGGGTTAGTGTATTTGTTTGTTATGTTTGTGTAATAATTGTTCGGGGTTTATGTTCTGGTCTCTGGAAAGATCCTAGAGACAACTTCTGTTGTAATAGACAAATTTAATTGGATATTTTTAATTGACATTAAAAGTGGTGACATCTTTTTTTTTTTTACAACAATAATGATTATGAGATACTTATAATTAATAAAAGATGGAAGAGGAGAAGAGAAGAAGGGTGATGGGCACCGCCCCGTGGATCATGTTGGAGTCCCCCTGCAGCGTAGGGCTATAGCAGCGTAGCGCTATAGCAGCGTAGCGCTACAGCAGCGTAGCTCTACAGCAGCGTAGCGCTACAGCAGCGTAGCGCTACAGCAGCGTAGCGCTACAGCAGCGTAGCTCTACAGCAGCGTAGCTCTACAGCAGCGTAGCGCTACAGCAGCGTAGCTCTATAGCAGCATATGTAGAACAAAGCAATGTTTGAGACTATTATATTAAAAGGTAAATCTGTTCGTAAAAATAAATACTGTTTAGTTTAGCGACAATGATGCTTTGATGTAGAATTAACAGCTGATACAACACCCTCAGTCAGTAAAGTTAATTCAAATAATAGCTAAGAAAACTGAGCCAGACGTGTTGTATTTAGCTTAAATAGGCTTAAACAGCAAAGAAATGTTTCCTAGACCACCAGGCTTTTACGTTCTACACGACCAGTTTGTATCAGGAACAGGGGTATATCTAATTAACATATTTTACACTTTGACAACACAGGGCTTACTGGAAACTACCATGAATCTGTACACATCTAATGGTAAACCCTGCAGCTGTGCAGCGGTACACTCTAATAAATACCATCCTCTTTTTCAATTCAATTTTATTTATATAGCGTCTATTACAACAGAAGTTGTCTCTAGACGCTTTCCAGAGATCCAGAACATGACAACAACATTTTTAATTCACATGTTCAATTAATCTGAGTATATT
Organism: Cololabis saira; assembly: GCF_033807715.1. NCBI lineage: Eukaryota > Metazoa > Chordata > Actinopteri > Beloniformes > Belonidae > Cololabis > Cololabis saira. The sequence goes on along the minus strand of NC_084600.1, from coordinate 7,706,889 downwards.
GTTGGCTAAAAGCTTCAGAAGAGTATGGAAGAGTTATCAGTCTTTAATCATTCATCTGTCACATTTGTCTCCTCTTCATTTTGAATACAAGCATGTTGCTATTTGTAGTGAGAGTGCATTTATAATACCACAAAACCACACTGTGAATTTGGGATTATTTATTCTCATTAGATTTGAGGCACAATTGATTTCTAATCCCGTACTTTTCTCACCCCTCTTGTCCGGCCAACCGTTCTCCAGCGGTGGTCGGAGCGGGGATCGGCGGCAGTGCTACGGCCCATTTCCTGCGGCAGCACTTTGGCCCTGAGGTGCAGGTGGACGTGTTTGAGAAGGGCGAGGTCGGGGGCCGTCTGGCCACCATGACCGTCAATCACAACGACTACGAGTCTGGAGGATCCATCATTCACTCCCTCAACCTCCACATGCAGGAGTTTGTCAAACAGCTCGGTAAGTTCACACACAAATACACAAAATACACAACACATGGACAACCAAGGAGTTCCTTCTGTTCTTAAAGCAGTTCATGTTTGATCACCTACTTAATAGTTACAAGTCATGACAGCTATTTCATTACTTTTTCTGTATTTATTTATTTATTTATTGAGACTGTCTTACCCTTTTCTACAATTTCCACTGCTTAATTAGCTTAATTAGCCTCTTAGTTGTAATTGTTTGTATTATTAGAGGCAAAGTCATTCAGAACATCCTCTGTATTTAATTTAAGGCTTATTTTATAAAAAGATTCCTCCACGTGTGTTCGTCCCACTCAAGGTTTGAAGTATCGTCGAAATGTTGCTGGAAAAACGGCAATTTTTAACGGGAAAGATGTGATTCTGGAGGAGACGGACTGGTACCTGCTGGACCTGTTCCGCCTGTGGTGGCGCTACGGAATCAGCTTTATACGCCTGCAGATGTGGGTGGAGGAGATTATGGAAAAATTTATGAGGCAAGTGTTGCAAAAAACAGATAAAGTCCGCCGTTGTTCTCAGGAACTGCTTGCTCAGCGGTGGACACTGAAACGGGGCTCGCAGCTCCAGTATTAAAGCACTGCATGTATGTTGTAAAAAGAGGGGTCATATTTAGATATAATCTGATCAATCACAGCATTAAATACACTGGAAGGCGTAACAAGACACCTCAGCGAAAACAGTGTCACTTCAAATGTGCCTTCATATAAAGAGATGGTGATGATCTTTTTGTGGTCGTGTTGATCAGCAGCTACGGCTCTAGTTCGTCTCTTCATATCTGAAATCTCAGTGTTGAAGATTATATCAAATTTGGACCTTGAGAATTGAGATTGAATCTTGCTGAAAACCTGTTGTCTCTAGTCCTGTTAGGGCTGTGTTACCTGCACCTACTCAGATGGGTGATTTTTGTTGTTGTTGTCCCCAACCTTCCCATTTCTGATTTTACATGATAGTGAGGGTAAAACGAAGCTGGTGTAAATATATCCCATACTTCACTGAAGCCCTACTATAGATTTGCATGTTAAATCCAGCAGAGCCATATCTAATGTAATCCTTTTTTCCTGGCTGAGTTGTTTACTTGACCGTGAAACCAAAAGTAATTACACAACAATGCCTTCCAGTGTTGTAGTTGCGGGGGTTGAAGCTTGTACGAGTTATTTATTATTCTTTCAGTCCGCTGCCTTTGGCCTATACAGTCATGGTCACTACAAGACATGGACTCATTGTGTGACGGTCCGACCAGGAGGTCTTAGATAAATACAATAAGCGTCTGCGGGGGATTTGCCAGTGAAAAGAAGAAACATTGTGATGTTCAAGCTCTCTTCATCCTCCAACAACAAAGCAATGCAGATAATGATCTGCAGAGTCAGATCTAATATCAGTTGATATCAACTAGTTGAATAATATTTTCTTGGCTTAGTTTTTGTTGTTTGCACAGCTCAGAATTTCTCCATCATCCCTTTCTCCACCAGCCTTCATCAACCTCAGCTTCCTCCCCCAGGAAATGATTTATCTCTGCATCTGTTTCTTCTCTTGCCTTCTCTCTCCATCAACAACAGTGAGCTCGTCTGTCTCTCTGACTGTTTTCTTATGCAATCAAAGTCGCTCTAGTTTCAGACATTAATAAGTCTTTAATCTGTATATACGATGCAGGATCTATAAGTACCAGGCCCACGGCTATGCCTTCAGCTCTGTGGAGGAACTCCTGGACTCTCTGGGAGGCAGCGGCTTCATCAACATGACCAGGAGGCCGCTCTCCGACTCCCTGCTGGAGCTGGGGGTGTCGCAGCGCTTCATCGATGAGGTCATCGCACCCGTCATGAGGATCAACTACGGCCAGAATGTCAGCATCCCTGCCTTTGTAGGTCAGCTGAGTTTGAAAGATGCACACGTGTGAAAGACATGGGCATTAAAACAGGGCGGGCGGGAAGGGGGTGAGTAGAGGAGTGACAGGACAAACACTGCTGTGGTGAATTTAGGGTATAAGACGAGCGTCTAAAACCCAGCTTATGTAAGTCTGCGGAGAGGGCAAGGAGGAGGATGAAAAAACGACATAAGGTGAAGAGGATGAGAGGAGCTAGAAGTCTAGAATAGAAAGGAGGAGAGCAAGGTGAGAGGAGTGGATGGCCTGTGGGAGCCAGACAGGAAGATGTGTGGGGTGCTGCTAATTGGTTTATAGCACTTGGCTGTGTCCTTGATGAGTGAAAGCGTGTGTGTGTGTGTGTGTGTGTGTGTGTGTGTGTGTGTGTGTGTGTGTGTGTGTGTGTGTGTGTGTGTGTGTGTGTGTGTGTGTGTGTGTGTGTGTGTGTGTGTGTGTGTGTGTGTGTGTGTGTGTGTGTGTGTGTGTGTGTTACAGGCGCCGTTTCTTTGGCTGGTGCTCAGAACAACCTGTGGGCGGTTGAAGGAGGCAACAAGCTGGTGTGTTCTGGTCTGCTGAAGATGGCCAACGCTAACCTGCTGCAGGCTCACGTCAGCTCCATCTCACCCGTCTCCTCAGGTGAAACATCCACATGTTTCATGAAGGATGTCATGTCTTCTTTTAATACATTTTTTTCTCTTTCTGGTATGTCCTCATGGAGGTAAAAATACGTGGCGACAAGCTAAACGTCTTGCAAGTGCTGTGTGAGAGTTGCGGGTACTGGGAGCTTCCTGAGGGACAGCATGCAGCTCTGTGAGCTTTCAGATCCAGACGACTTTATTGATCCCCTTTGGGAGATTCCCTCGGGGAAATTGACATCTCCATCTCACTCACACAGCACTGTCATTTACAAATCAAACACCCATATAAATAGGCCTGTGTTGAAAAAATCGATTTCCCAATTCTAAATCGATTCTCATATTAATTCCTAAAAATCGATTCATATGTCTAAAGATCGATTTTTTATTTTTTTTTGTGTGTTATTTTTTAAAATTTTATTTATTTATGTATTTATTTTTTTTCATCATTACATTACAACTTTTGGTTATTTTTTAGTTTATCCCCAAAAAAGGAATGTTTTGTTGGACACGAGAATAACTGGTGCCATGTTTTTGCCTTTAAATATGTTTAAAGGTATGAAAACATTAAAGTGTTAGGTTATAATTGCATAAATTGTCCATTTCATTACTTTATATACTGTCTTGTGGTTACATTTGCAAAAAATGCTAAAAACCAAATGCTCAAAAATTAAAAACCAAAATAGACCGAAAATGGAACAAATAAAAACGGAATGTGGGAAAAAATAAAACTGATTTCCTCCGTCTCTGTTTCCTCCCTGGATCTGTTTGCTAATTCCTGCCCCACGATGTTTCTGAAAGCAGTTCTATCAGCATTCTGGGAGCTGATTGGTCCTTACAGCATCATTAGCTGCCAATACTTGCTGTTGAATCTCAATATAATACTAGTATTAATATGTTGCAGAACTACAGTCATATAATTCATGCAACAGCTCAAAAAACTGTTTTAATAACACTAACCCAAATCAATATCGGAATCTAATCGGATCAAATCAAATCTTGATAATCGATTCTGAATCTTAAGAATCGGAATCGAATCGATTCTTGACATTTGAATCGATCTCCAGCCCTACATATAAAGATAAAAAAATGAAAACAAAGATAAAAACAAAAATGGTTGCATTTTGTCTGAGATATAACAGATATAACAGCCAGCTGGTGGGTGGCAGATGAGTTTAAATAACAACATAATTCCTCTGTTGGACATACGGATGGCCATCCTTGGAGGATTCACCAGCTTCCTCTAGATCCACCTGCAACCGGGCTCCACTTTACCAGCTCACGTCTGACATCCCATTTACACTTTGAGCTCGTTTCCATCTCCCTCACACGTCTCTGTTGGGAGACGTGGCAGATGACGTATCCCACAGAAGTCGTATGGTAAGATTGTTATCAGTGTTGTTCTTCTTCCAGGAGAGGCGCTCCAGTATCAGCTGAACTACACCACGACAGAAGGCAACGGATCAGAAGTGTACGACATCGTGGTGTTGGCGACTCCCCTCCAGGCCAGTGTTGAACCTGGACTGCACTTCCAGGGTTTCAGCCCTCCGTTTGACCAGCCGCCCGGCCACTATCACAGCACCATAGCAACCATCGTCCACGGTTACCTCAACACCTCCTTCTTCGGGTTCCCAGACCCGCGCTTGTTCCCGTTTGCCAGTGTTCTGACTACGGACGCCCCCAGTCTGTTCTTCAACAGCGTGGCCAGTGTTTGTCCCGTCAACATCTCAGCGGGCTTCCGACGTAAGCAGCCCCAGGAGGCCGGGGTCTACAAGGTGTTCTCGCCACAACTGCTGGAGAAGCCGCAGCTCAAAACGCTCTTCAGGTCAGTCCAGCCACCACTGAATCAACCAAGAATCTCATGGTAACCAGATGATCATAGTACCGTCATAAATGGCATAAAGAATGGAAGCAGTACGGTCAGAGATTCTCTCCTCTTCCTATGCTAAAAAAAAAACTACAGCAACAATAATAAAACAGACAAAAAAATCTAGACAAACAACAAGCCACTAGTGCTGATGTCATCGTGCATCGACTGTTATTTATAGTTATATAAAAGTGATTTCCTTAGCTAGTCATCTTTCATTAGATATTTCCCCTAACCTCCGGTAGGTTTGACAAACTTCAGTCTGGACCGTAGTTTTTCACCAGCTAATGAACAGAACTACTTTGTTTGAAGCTACAACCATTCAGCCACAGATGTACTTTGTCTGCCTTCGTGGAATATTGTAGGTGTTTGTTTTTTCTGATCCCAGGTCGTACTACTCGGTGCAGGTGACCGAGTGGCAGGCCTACCCGCACTACGGCAGCAACCAGCGCCTGCCGCCCGTGGAGCTGCAGCCCAACCTCTACTACCTCAACGGGATCGAGTGGGCCGGCAGCGCCATGGAGATGAGCTCGGTGGCTGCCAAGAACATCGCCCTGCTGGCGTACCACCGCTGGAACAGACAGACGGACATGCTGGACCAGAGGGATCTGATGCACAGGATCAAGACGGAGCTATGATCCTGTCAACTGAAATAAGTCTGGCCCACCCCATAAAAAATGACATTGCAGGATCTTGAACAAGATTTTTGTTATTTATTTTTTCTTAATTTACTTGATTCCCAAAGGTAAATAATTAGCACACAATTTTACATCATTATTCCAGTAAGGCCATTAAACACCTGCAGGCGTTTTTGACCTGAAGATCTTCATCCAATTTCCAGCTTCTTAACATGGATTTAGATATGAACATGTACTCTATACGTAAAACTGATGTAGTTGAATTGCAGAATTGCAGGTAAACATATTAATATATTAGCAAACATAAAAGTCAACTAAAGACTGGTTTTGACTACAACCCTTAGAGATAATCGGAGCTTTTCACCTGTGTGTGTTCTGGTACCAGAGGTTGGGGTTTCATTGCTAACTTCCTGGCTTCATCTAAAAATCAGGAAACTTTCCTTTTCCATGGAAATACAGCTGAGCTGGAATTTGTGCTTTACCTCTGTACAAAGTTTGTGGACTGTTAGGACGTTCCTTCCTTAGTTGCTGGTGCGGTGAGCAACACTTTAGTTAATGTGAGCCTAAATAAGTCTTGCTGTCTGAATGAGACTTGAGAGGAATCAGAGCAGTCCCTGGTTTCCGTCTGGCCTGTCACGCGATCGTACCTGCAGCACTGCTCCGTCTGCGTGTACCGCCAGGACCGCTGACGCACCTGCTACTGGCACCGGCCAAATCTCGTTAAAGTAGTCTTAGTTGGATCTTTTGTAAATTAATAAAATCATTGCGGTGAGTCATAGCCGTGGCCGGCGTTGCTATGCTCTATTGCCCCTTTCATCAGAATTTTTCATTATCTCCTCTTCCTGCTGCCATTGTTGCGTAATCCAGCGGAAAGAATTTTCTTTCAGGGACTGAAGCCAACCAGCTTTCACATTGGACTGAGTAGAGCAGAGGACAGAGCTGCTGCTGCTGCTGCTGCTGCTGCTGCTGCTGCTGCTGCTGCTGCTGCTGCTGCTGCTGCTGCTGCTGCTGCTCCTGCTGCTGCTGCTGCTGCTGCTGCTGCTGCTGCTGCTGCTGCTGGTGCTGCTGCTGCTGCTGCTGCTGGTGCTGCTGGTGCTGCTGCTGCAGGTGCTGGTGCTGCTGCTGCAGGTGGTGCTGCTGCTGCTGCAGGTGGTGCTGCTGCTGCAGGTGTTGCTGCTGCTGCAGGTGCTGCAGCTGCTGCTGCAGGTGTTGCTGCTGCTGCAGGTGCTGCTGCTGCTGCTGCAGGTGCTGCTGCAGGTGCTGCTGCTGCTATCTCGTGTTTCTAGTAAGGAGTATGGTCTTGTTTAAAATTGTTTAAAGAGTCATACTTACTTTAAGAAATTTCAAGAACAAGAAATACTGTATGTTTACACTTTTGTCTTTTTGTTATTATCTGATTTGTTACAAAGGATTCAGGAGGAGGTGGATTTCTGTACTTAGACACATTTTTCTCAGCTGTTATTTGAAATGTTTGTGACTGCAAAGTGTTTCAGTTTTTGGGTAAAGCGATGATGATGGTGATGACGATGACGACGATGATGATGATGATGATGATGATGATGATGATGATGAGGAGACATTGCCACATCTCTTTAACCATGTGGATTTGAGGTGCCTCAGAACACGGGGATTTCTACACCTGTACGTTGCATCTACTTCTCTTCGGTCCACTTATTTCCACTGTTTTAAAACCTTGTGGCGCCATCAGGAAGATCCAACACCTGATGTTGGTTTATTTAATGTAAATCCAAATTAAGGTTTTCATTCACCAGCACAACAACCAAATGTTTGTAGCGGTCCCACCTGTAAATATCACCAGAACATAACTTACACAAATAAAACAGGATTCAACGTTCCTGCTGTTCCTGCTGTTCCTGCAGCTCTGAGGAGGGACAACAGGGTTTCAACTAGTTTATATTTCGGTATCTATGTTTTGGGCATTATTGATTCTTACATTTTCATGGATTACTTTGGTTGTTGGTACTTCATCCGCTGTTTAAATGAAAGGTTAAAGGAAAGCACCTTTTGGGAGGGTGACGTGAACCTCAATCTGAACTACTCGCAACTCAGACAGCCAGACAAGCATGAAGAAAAATGTACATTACTGAATGTTTGTTTTATATGTTCATGGCTAAATGAGTGACATTTATTCTAAAACGGTGGAGATTTTCAAATCTTTGTAATGATAAATAGGAGCTTAAATATTCCCAACACATGATCCACTTTTTCAACTGAATCTCTGCTGTCTCACAGGTAATTAACACCAACAGCAAACTGCACTATTTATCTGCCAATTCGGTAACTCAGCAGTTGAACTGTTATTGACTGCTTATGGAATGAGAGAACTGCAATTGGGAATTTCTCCAAAACTATATGACGTAAATGTCCACAGACAAGCTGCTTGTACGTTTCCCTCAATCTGTATTTATACTGATTTATTTAGAAATATTGTCCTAAAAATGCTTGACTTTTATCTGTTGATGTACAGTTATTTGAAGTTTTTTTTTTTCTTACTGTGGGTAAGAAGAAATAAATTTGAAGACTGAAGCGTGTTTGAATTCATTCTGCTCAACCAACTAAGTTCCTTAAGATAAAATGGAGTTGATTTAAAGGTTTTATGGACGAGGACAAAGCATTTTCTGTTGAATAGGAACCCAACACTTCCTTTAACTAATAACTCGTTCAAGCCTCAAATAGAAAGCTGTGATCAATCGTATGAAAACAGCTCAGAGACCTTACAGGTTAAATATTATGGTGTGGTGGTGTGATCTAAAACCTGACCGATAGTCTTTAAACCGTTCCCAAAATTGATTTACAGTTTATATATGTAGCTATTTACACATTTGTTCTGTCATTCATTTATTTATGCATTCATTTTGTGTACTGCTTCTTTGATTTAGTAATTTGATAGAAAAAATATCTTATTGTCAACATTTAGATGGATTTTAAAATAAGTAGTCATTTTTTGAAATTCCACTTCTGCAGAAAGAACTGAGAGCCTAAAATCATTATAATTAAGATGATGGAATAAATATTTTTTGCTTTGGTTTTATTTTAATCTCTGAGAGTCCACAATAGACACGGAGGTTAATTGGCTGTTACATTATTCAGGATGTTTTTGTTCAGTCTTTTAAAAAAGACTTTCATTTTAATGTTTGGCTGCCACAATATCCACCGTATTTCTGTGAGCTCGCTCCTTCATTTCTGATTCCTGAAGTTACATACAGCTGTTGCAAGAAACTGTTTGAATGTAAGTACAGCTTTACTTTTGGTGCTTTTTGCAGATAATAGGAAATGGCGACAGCAAAAGATAGACAAAATTAAAATAAAAAAAAGCTTATTAAATGTTGGTTGCAGGGCTAATCAACACGCTTGAATGTTAGATTGATGCCGCATAAACATTTAAATACCCAGCACATTTCCTCACGGCCTTCATTCCGGTGCTTGCGTGGGTTTATTTTGTGTACTCAGTTTTAGATTGACTGATTCTACATTGCCTGTTAGAGTGAGTGAACCTGAATGGTTGTTTCTTATATATGTGGCCCTGTATCCGAATATCCATGTAAGCCTTGGTGTTGACTGGAGACTAAAGATAGTCAGTGGCTGGAAGACAACATGTGTCTATGTCCTAAGTGATCAGATCAGGCAGGGGTCCACAGTCAACTAGTCCAACATTGTTTTGGCAAAATTACAAACTGATGCAACATTAATTTTGGGGACCTCTGACTGTCAGATGTCATGACCACTGATATGATGTTTTAATGCAGATTATTTATTTATTCATTCATTTACATTAGGAAACAATTAAAGCAGCACTATGTAACTTTTCCACCTTAATATAATATTTCATCATCATCATTGTGATGGTACATCAACTTCCAACAGGTTTAATGAACCTCTGTCATGGTCTGAGGGGTCTGTATCGCCTTCACTGGCACTATGTAACTTGGAGGTGGATGGTAGGAACCCTGCCACACTACTGGTAAAGCACTACTGCTTTTGTCCAAAGCAGCCACTCAACAAAAGCTGAAAGTTACATTGTGCTGCTTTAAGTAGGACTTTTTGAGGTCCATCTTGACTGAAATGCTCTGAAACCATGTTTTTATTTTTCAAGTGACCCTCTTAAAAGTGAGCAGAGTAGGTACTAGTGGAAAAGTGCCATGCGGCGGGGTCTGGCCTGTGCTGTATTCACAATGAAGAACTCTTGAGGAAATGAAATTCACTTGCAGGATGAGAACATGACAATCAATTAGTCCCACGCCACCTCCTGCCTGGCTTCCTACAGCAGCAGGAAAACAATCCTAATGCTGGAAATAGCTTCATATGGTCCCTATGGCTCATGAATGGGACTTCGCTCAATGTAATATTCAGCTAAAAATTGATTTCTACAAAGACCATAATTACCAAAGATTCTGGTCACAACTTTGCTGAGGAAAATCCCTTTTTCTCTCTCTCGTTTTTTCAGCTGGAGTTGTTCTGTTGATAACTCTCAGAACATACAAGCAATTCTGTTGTGTTCTTGATCATTTTGGACCGACTCACCATGTGATGGAAAAAACGCACAACCAAGGATATTGTCTCGACTTAATATCCAAAGGTCTGAATGTCTCCAAGGTTATGGTGGCAGATGTTGCTCTGTCTGACTATTCTTGTGTTTTCTTTGAGAGTTTTATTAATGTCAACAGAAGCTTCCAGGCAGAGATCATCAGGAAACTGTAGGTGAAAATACCTGTGAAATGTTGATTCAGATCTACTCCTCCTAACCTCTCCTCCACTCACTCAGTTAATGAGCCTGTGCATCAGTGGTAAAATTATTATTAATATTGATACCATTGTTTTCATCGAGATGAAGCTGATAAATGCTAAAAAAAAAAAAAACCTGAAGAAATGCTGCACGCAGGTGACGGAGAACTAAATGACAGGTTCATTATGACATTTATAAAGAGAGATTGAGCATGTATAATATGGAACTGAGGAATGCAAGGCAATCTTACTTTTCCGATATCATTTCCAAAAACAACAAAAACTTTGTTCCCTACTGTTAGTCGGCTAACAAACCCCCTGAGTCAGTGGACCCTGAACTTATCCAACCCTGCCTGCAATGAGTTTGCCTCTTCCTTTGCTGACAAAATTCAGAAAATCAGTCAGTCGGTGCTCCTGCTAGACGCAGTCTATGTCCAATGAGAGAAACCATGACACAATTCTGTCCAGTCTCTCGTAAAAAACTGGATGACATCATACACCACCTGAACTCCACCACTTGCTGCTTTGGTACTCTGCAAACAGGTGTTGCATATTGTATGTCCTCAGATCTCTAAGACATTGTAAATACATCTCTGCTTTCAGGTATCTTTCCTCAGGGCCTAAAAACAGCTGTCAGTAAGACACTAAAAAAAAAAGAGAATAATATAGACAGCACGGTGGCTTAGTGGTTAGCACTGTTGCCTCACAGCAAGAAGGTCCCCGGTTCGACTCCCAGGCCCAGCAGGGTCTTTCTGTGTGGAGTTTGCATGTTCTCCCCGTGCTTGCGTGGGTTTTCTCCGGGTACTCCAGCTTCCTCCCACAGTCCAAAAACATGCATATTAGGTTAATTGGTGATTCTAAATTGCCCGTAGGTGTGAGCGTGAGTGTGGTTGTGAGCATGGTTTGTGTGTTTATATGTGGTCCTGTGATGGACTGGTGACCTGTCCAGGGTGTAACCCCTGCCTCTCACCTAAAATGAGCTGGGATAGGCTCCAGCAGACCCCCGTGACCCCGCAAGGGATAAAGCGGGTAAGATAATGGATGAATGAATGAATGAATATAGACAGGTCACTCATGACCAGCTATAGACCCGTATGAAACCTCCCCTTTCTTAGTAAAATCATAGAATAAGCTGTTTTTCAACAGCTGTATAACATCCTAACAATAAATGACTGTTTTGATGTTTTCCATTTAGGTTTCCGGCCACATCACAGCACTAAGTCAGCTCTTGTAAAGGCTTTTAATGACATACACTCCAGTATGGATTGTGGCCAGATCAGTCATGGTCTTACTGGATCTCAGTGCTGCAATCAACACGGTTGACCAGAACACCTTTATAGAGCGGTTGAAGAACTGGGTGGGACTTTCTGGCACAGCACTTGCCGGGTTGGAGTCCCATTTAAAAGACACAGACTATTTTGTGTCTTAAGGTACAAATCTGAGCTAACAAAAATAACATGTGGAGTTCCTCAAGTTTCCATTCTGGGGTTTCTGTTTTAGCGTCCATATTCAATTCAATTCAATTCAATTTTATTTATATAGCGTCTAATACAACAGAGTTGTCTCTAGACGCTTTACAGAGACCCATACCCAGAACATGAACCCCCGAGCAGCTATTACATAAACAATGGCAGGTAAAAACTCCCCTAGTGGGAGAAAAACCTTAAGCCAAACAGTGGCATATGCTCCCACTTGCTCAAAGTATGAAAAAAATAAAACAAAATGTGTTACCATAGCTATGCAGATGACACACAAATCTTGGTTTATAAATCTCTGAATGGTCTCGGGCCAAAATACATCTCTGATCTGCTGGTTTATGATGGACAAACCAGACCCCTCAGGTGGTCAGGGCCACGCCTTCTTTCTGTACCCAGAGTTAGAACCAAACATGGTGAGGCAGCGTTCAGCTTTTATCCTCTCCTGTAGAACAAAGTCCCAGAATGCATCAGGGCTGCTGAAACCCTCAATGGTTTTACTCTCCTAAGACCTGGTGCAGTTGTCTTGTCTTGTTGCTTTGGGTCCCAGTTAAAAAGTTACATAATATGACAAAGACAATAAAATGTGTGATGTCCACATATGTACACGCCAGATCTTAGGAGGTTAAGTCAAGGTTGAAAACCTTTTTATTTATTGCTGCATTTCAATAATTCCACCACATGCCCTACAACCTTTATTTCTTCCATCTTATTTGTTTTATTCTTTTTAATTTATGTCTGGCTTTTACCTTTTAATGAATTTTTTTAAGATCTTTATAGCTTAAGCACTATGGATTGTCTTGTACATGAAATGTAAACAAATAAACTCGTCTGTATTTTGAGAAATTGATAGATTTATCGATTCATTATTTTGTTTAAACATCAGTAAGTGTTAGTGGAATATTTTGGTGTTCAGGAAGAGTTACATGAAGATTAGAACTTTATGATAATTGACAACACACAAAAAACAGATAAAGCTTTAGGATGCACTGAGTTTCTGGGAAGTCTCATTGCACTAGAGGTTCGGAAATTCCACAAAACTCTCACAGACTTGGCTAGATAGATATGTGATGGACAGACTAGGCGAACAAAAGTTGCTTTCAGCTCAGAAACTGTGAGGTAACTTTCATTGACTTCTCGTGAGTTTGTCCGAGACAGAAATAAATGTGATATTTAAGCATATTGTTTTCCTCCCACTTATATCCCTCTAAAATCTAGAACATCTTTTAGATAGTTATTTGAGGTTTATTTTTTATCATTGGAAGCATCCTTTTTTGTTGTCCAATTCTTAAGTTTCTGTTTCCTGGAAAAGGGGGTGTTGGCTGTCCGGGAAACCCCCCCACTACACACACACACACACACACACACACACACACACACACACACACACACACACACACACACACACACACACACACACACACACACACACACACACACACACACTCTCTCTTCATTGCCCTTTCACTTTTCACAACTGACCATTGAGGACAGAACTTTTGTGGCTGTACAAAAACTTGTTTCTTTATTTATAGCATTTATATTTAAGCTTTTCTTTCTCACTAGGGTTAAATCAATTTTAGACCTGTTTGATTTTATTCAGTTAACTCTACATGTTAAACTATGCATGTTAATTTGATATGGCAGAGATAAGGCATGAATGCTTTCATTCATTCAGGTACAATTCATATTCATCTCTGTTCTGTGTTTTCCACAAAACCAATATTGCGTGCCCACTGGACACCAAAAGATGCAGAAGGTCTTATGTCTTTGCATTTACCTGAGCTGCAATACAGTGAAATGCTTTGGTAAAATCTTTAAAAATGCAATTCATTTAATTAAACTATTTTAAAAATATGTACGAAAAGTATGTATTTTAAACAAAACTTCATATTAAACATTAATTTCTATAACACTTGGGCTAATGTGTAGAAAAAAATTACAATAAGCATTTGATAATGTGCTAAATGAAAGATGAAATCTATCTGATCAAAGTGGTCCAATTTAAAGCTTTTAAACATCTTCCTTTGGCATTGGGCTCGAAAGCAGAATTAATTGTGTCTCAGAAGAAGCTCAGAAACTGGGTTGTACCTTTTAAATTCAATGCAAAATCGAAAAGGGTAAAATGTTGCAGAAATGTTTTGGGTCAGCCTGAGGCTGCGCTCCCATTGGTCGAGCCGCGACCACGTGGTCGGGCAGTCACGCGCTTTCCAGAAAGCCGTCAGGAAGGAGAAAAACAAAACAAACCGAGGCTTTAACAGCGTGCGGACTCCATTGAGAAGGGACCCGTATTATCTCCAACACGGGCGTCTAAAGAGGGCCAGTTTGAGGCCAGACGTATGCGTGGGTGCCTTAAAAGTGAGTAGGGCGTTTGTTGGTCGGTTTTAGGAGAAGTTTGAGCAGCGGAGCGCGCTGTGTTTGCGGAGCCCTGGATTAGCTGCAGCTAGCTGCTGTTGTGTCGGTGCAGCTGGATGAAGGAGGCCATACTGACTGAGCTGCGGGCCAAAAACACTCTGCTTTTGCCTGGTTCTTTACGCCCGTCTACTTGCAATAAAGCCAGCGTTAGTGCCGCATAAACATACATAATGTGTCGCTTTTTGCTCTCTGCAGATTCTGAAGGTCTTCCAGGAAGTGCAGGAATATGCTCGAGTATTAAACATGTAAAAACAACATTTAAATATAGATAACCTCCCATTGTTTTTATGTGTGTCCTAGTGCAAATATAGTTGCATACTATCCTAAGGATTGTAATTCGTATGTTTCTGGATCAGTTTGGTTTAAAGCTGCTTTTACATCAGAGGATTGTCTTGTACTATACTTTAAAACTATCCGGTACAGCACCGCACCGCTTACATGGTATATACAACTATATCACACGTCCTTGATCTATCTTGTAGAACACTGTGCGATTGCTTTTAGGTGTAGTTGTGGTGGTAAAAGCCCCAGAGGGCCAGTGTCATGCTCGGCACCATGAGCCTGTCGGTACACGCCCCCCCAGCACCAAACACTGGCTCTGCTGCCGGACAAAAGCTCCATAAAGTCACACATTTTCATCTGATCTGCTCATAATATCACACCGGACACGTTTCTTTCGTGTTTATCTAATACGGATGATAAATTACATTGGTTTCTCGCCTAAATAACTTGCTTCATAGTTGATACAGAATTTAGATGTGGCTAAATCTTTCAAATGTTATTTTCTCCTTGAGAATAAATACGAACAAATGTAATGCATCGATGTTTCTTCTTGTTGTGCATTGGATTTTTATGGTCAGTGGGCGATCTGACTTGAAATACTTCTTGAATAGTGATATCTAGGCCACGGGCATGTAGGCCTCCAAGTTGTTTATCTTCTGCCTCAACCTACTGTGAACGCCGTTTATGGAGAAGCAGCTCCTGTGATTGACAGCCGCAGCGGCCAGTCAGATACGCTGGGAGGCGGGGCGTCGTTTCCACTCAACCAATAGGGAAGTGACATTTTTTGGGTGTTGGCACCGAGGGTTAGATTGAGGTTTTGTTTTGCTTTTCAGAGGATGTGTGGTGGGAGCAGAGAGGCGAATTACTGATGACATTATTGTTGAATTGGTGGATATAATAGGTCATTTTTACACTATATGTGCCAAGGATTGTTAGAATGCAGAGGGTGGTGCTCTCGGAGAACACAACAAAAGAATGCTTCATCTATTTAGTTTAGCAATTATAATAATAATTCGATTTTATTTATTTATTTTTACAATATGAGTTTTTGAGAAACCCAAACAGTGAAACAGTGAGGGGGAAAAACATGAATAAATGTTAATACAAACATAAGATATATTGCTTCTAACATTTATTTTCTTTTTTCAATTTGATTATGTATTTGTACAATGTTAAACCTGTACCATTTTTTTAATTGAAACAACAGGATATATCACAAAGATATATATTTTAAAGAAAAAAATCAGAAGTTAGTAATCACATAATCTACTGCTGGATATATGAAGAGCATATAATATATGTTAAAAACCAACAACTTTTTTTTTATTTTTGCTTTTTAACAAATTATTATTGTTTCCATTGAAATTCTTCAGGTTAGGTTTTGCTCAGAATGTCTTTCACACAATTCTGTTCTGCTATATTGATCAGTATCTTGGGGTCAAAATAAGCCTCCTCTTATATTAGATTGGAGATTTTCTAGTCCTTTATTATTCCATTGTATTTCTAAAGGAGTAAACATTTCTAAACATTTCTCATTCTTATTAACGTTATCAAATTCAGATTGCTCTTGTGTCGGTGTTCTCTTCACGTCAGTTAGTTAAATTGAGGAAATTTTAGATGTGTCTAATTAGGAAAAGCACTTGTGGTCCATTCCCATATATTATTGTAGTGTTGTGGAGTAATTAACAGTGGTATTAGTAGGCCTCTGTACTACATGGTTAAACATTGAAAAATGTAGTTTAGATAAGTTGTACTCTACATTGTATTTTGTCATCAGAACCACAGTGACTCTGCAATTCCCCCAAATTCTACCTTCTCTGCAGTTTTTGAGCCTTTGGCATAGAGCGAGATCTCTGCAGGTATGAAGTTGTGCCACAGAACTCCTGTGGGCTAAAACCTCTCTTTTGAAGACAAAAATGCAATAACCAGCAGTTCTAACCTAATACACATGATTACTGACTAGTGCTGAATGCAAGGATACTCATAAATCTGAGCAGTAGGCTTTTGTAATATTGAGGAAAGCAGCAAGCAAAAACACTTGCAAGTAAGACATAATAAAAACACCATTCAGTTTTGTTCAGCGTGCATTTCTTTAGATATGCCTTTGAATGTTTCTAAGGAATGCACAGTAACCTGGAATCTGCATTAGTACGGGGAATGCAAAGTTGCATAAAAGATTATTAACTGATGTGAAAATAAAATTGAAAATTTTACTGTTAAAGCAAACATTTTATTTTTGCTATAACGAGAGATGATGTAGTGATTCTGTACCACTGTACAACTCCCCTGAAAGTCAATAAAAAATAAGTAGTAACTAATATTGGATTGTAGCCCCACCACCACCTGTCAGCTCCTACTACCAAGTCATGTAAATAAATAATAGCAGTCTTCAACCTTTAAAGACAGTTGAGTGTTAGTGAGTATTTAGTTTCAGTTGGTTGCTGCTCTTTACAAATACATTCAGGATTTGCGAATGAATTGCCTTTTGGAATGTTTGCTCTCACATATCCCTTTTCATAAATGAACTATCATCTCCTGTTTATTTATTCTGCAGTAATCAGGGCCTGACTGGTATCAGTGGGTAACTCTGAAAACACTGGCGATTGGCCTACTTGATAATGCCCAGTGTTGTGAGGGGAAGAATGTGAACTGTTTGTATGATAGGGGAGTTATGAGATGAGAGCTTCGTGGCTTCAGATAACTTTTTATGTTGTCTCGACTTCCAGTTGACTGCTGCTTAAATTATAAATGGATCTTTGCATTGACTTTGGCTTGTATTAACAGTGAACTCCAGGCAGCTTTACGCAATACTTAGTGGTTTATTGTAAAATATATTGATCATGAAACTTGTTCAATTGTCTTTCTGCTGTTTTAAAAATTGATAAGCTAACTGTTGCAGGGAAGAGAAAACACTTTCCTATTTATTTGGAGTATCACAAGCCCTATGCTTGTTTACTGTCAACAGTTGTACAAAGGACTGTTGTACAAGTCCATTTTCATCTTATTATAGGCAGTGCCATGTAAAGTACTGGAAGCCATACATTTCTGGTGAAATTAAATCGAATACACATGCCAAAGTTAGCTGTAGGTGCTTCTAAAAAACAGCAGCACATTTTATGAATAATGAAAGAAGACATTTGATATAATATGCATTTGTGAGCACCTGCAGTCAAGTAATGCAGCAACAGAACATCATGACAGCGTTGCTAAAAATCAATCAAATTATTGAGGATGAGGGCTGTTGAGCTAAAGCTGACCCAATGTTCAGACTGACTTAAATTGGATTTCTGAAATGTAAGCATGAAGCTGCAAAAATTCCGTCCAGTTGAGCAACTTCTGCCTGCAGCCGTGTGGGGTTTTTTGGGGAGGAGAATGAAAATGTGGAAGAATTTTATGTCTTTGTTTTAGCTTTTGAAAAAATAAACCACAAAAGGCGTCTGAAGTGTTGGAGAGTAGGCCTGGATAAAATCTGAAATACTAAACCTCGTACATAAGCTTAGATTGGTGTGGCCCTAAACCAAGCCAAAAGCTGAACCACAATGGCCAAAAGAGAAACTCTAACCCAAAAATTGTTATCAGTGAGGTTCGACCATGGGAGAAACTTTTTTTTTTTTTTGGCTGCTAGGTGGGGTGAGTGGGTGGATTGAGGGGGGATGCCATATTGTGCTTCCTCATAAGTTCTTGGCTCTGCCTCACAGCTTCTGTCAACCTCTGAGCACTGAGTCGGATTGTATTAGATTCTGGCTCTGAAAATGTTGGGTGCATCTCACTTTGCATCAGCACAATGACTTGTTTCCTGCTTGTTTTTAAGATCCATGGTTGTGGGCACAGATCTGCAGAGATAGCCATGGTCCAGGATTGATCCAGGCCTTTTTGTTGTGTTCAGGCCTTTTGTTTGCTCACTCTGCTTCTGCTGTAAATGAAACCAGACTCGGCCGATCAGGAAGGAAGTGAACATTTTAACGAGAGGCACAATCTTTATTTCAAAGGCAGAGCTGGTTTCAAATCGGCATTTGTTGATTGACTAAAAAAAAAAAAAAGTATCATGTACTTTTATGTTATTTAAGGTGTTGCTTTTGTACCAGTAGTAGTTGTACCAGTCGTGTGCATTGCAGGTTTTTCCCAGACATTTCACACTTCACATTTCTCAAATGCAAAGAGTGTAAGTGAGATAGAACTGTTGAGGGTGAGAACTTTTATTTGTGTCAGTGAGCCCTCAGCAAGAGGGAGGGATGTTGTTCTGTGGCTTTCTAGGTGTTTCATTGGTGAGTAATTTTGTGTCCTTTGATGATGAGGTTGTGTCTATGCAGATTTGTTAAAAGCAGCAGGACTAAAACTATTTCATGTATTTTAGTAATGAGGGAAGTTGGAAAACCAGGCAGACAATCAGAGAAGTGTGATGGTGAAAGAGATGCTAAAGAATAAATTCTAACTGAGATTGAGCAGAACAATTCTTCTCTTTATAAGTCCTTGGGGCATTTTGGGTTTGGAGGCAAGCATGACTTAGGCAGGGATTATAGGGAGACAGAAATGTCATCAAAAGTTTACTGTCACAGATTTCAACTAGTTTCATAACAATTTTAGTGGATAATTGCTAAACAAATTGATGCAATTAAACTATAGCTTTTCTGTTTGATTTAATCTATTCTTGTTTTTTAAATCTAATACTAATTTAGTTGTACACATGCAAAAACAAATATTTCTAGAAGAACTTTGATTATTTGACCATATTTACAACTTTTGGCTTCTGCTGCTGTTCAAAACTCATTAAGCGGTGTGTGATAATGAATCCATAGATTTATTTTAGCTCAGGTTTATTTACGTTTATTCATGCTCTTGTCCATCAGATCTCCTCTTCCTAGTTATTAGGTGTTGGTTTCTTTGTGTGACTTAAAAACAAATGCAGCAGTGCTGTTCTCTGTAACTTATTTGATAATATCAATAGATGCACATCAAAATGTAGGAAGTTGGATAATATATATTAATCATCTGTGGCACTAAACTCAACACTCAGATGCAATTAAATCAAAGAGGAAGTTGAAGACACAATACGGTTATGTCTTTGACTTACTGAAGAGTCCGTCAGTAAGTTTTACCGACTGACTTTTTAACTAACCCGTGTTAAAAATAAAGTTTGAAACATCTTGTATTTTTTATACAGCTAAATGGAATTTATTACATAAAGTAATGGTGGTGAGCTTATATATATATATGTATATATATATATATATATATATATATATATATATATATATATATATATTAGGGCTGCACGATTCTGGACAAAATGAGAATCACGATTTTTTTGCTTAGAATTGAGATCACGATTCTCTCACGATTTTTTTCCAATATAAAATTTATTGCTCTTATTACTTTAACTTTGCAACAGCTGAACAAACATATAATAACAATAAACATCTCTTGTCTTCTTTACACAAACCTTTGAATAATTTAAACAATAATAACAATTTTGAACAATATTTGTTCCTCCCTGAGTTGAACACCCTTTCAGAAAGGGGACTTGTAACAGATCCTGTAGTTCTGAGGCAACAAATTATTCCTCTGGCTGGGATGAACCCCCCATTGCCTTTTGCTGCTATTAAGAAGCTGCCGATACAAAAGGTAAACGTTACAAAAAATATGATGGTGCCTGATAAAAGACTGGCATCAACTTTGTAACAGCTGACATTGAACATAAAAACAATAAACATCTCTCTTGTCTTTAAATAATTTAAACAATAATAACAATTTAACAATATTTGTTCCTCCCTGAGTTGAACACCCTTTCAGAAAGGGGACTTGTAACAGATCCTGTAGTTCTGAGGCAACAAATTATTCCTGTGGCTGCTTTTTGCTGTAACAGCTGACATTGAACATAAAAACAATAAACATCTCTCTTGTCTTTAAATTATTTTAACAATAACAATTTTAACAATATTTATGTGCAATATGTGTCAGGTGATGAGAAAGGTAGATGTTTCTCCAAATGTAATCCACAATCATTAACAAAATATAACAAACATGACAACATGATAGTTGACCATGACAGGACTACAACAACCTAGAACATAGGCCTAGTCCTTTTTTTATGCAGCCATCTTTAAAAAAAAAAAAAAAAAAAAAAAAATTTTTTTTTTTTTTTATAAAATCGTCGTCATTTGGAAATGAGATTGCGTTCAAGCATGAATCGAGATCGCGATTTTTTTTAACGATTAATCGTGCAGCCCTAATATATATATATATATATATATATATATATATATATATATGGTATATATATATATATATATATATATATATATATATATATATATATATACCAGGTGATAATGTGATGATTGTAAGCTAAATAGTACTGTACATTACTGTCATGATTAGATTAGATTATAAATAAAGACAAAAATGACTCTTTCCTTCTCTTTTTAAATAAAAAAGGCAGCATAGGCCTTCTGTTTATTTAATTTTGAAATATAACTTTTACTTGATCAATTCATTATTTATTTATATTTTGCTTTTTCCTGTCTGACAGAGAGACTGAGTTTATGAAATCTAGCCAGTCACTTAATCTAAAATCATCTTAAATGCCAGTGGAGACCCCAGACAAGACATTGTTGATTGCACTAATCCTGATGCACAGCTTCATTTCTGATTATTAAGATAAGGTAAAATAGATCAAAAGTGCAGGCTTTGGGAGCTTGTTTTTGAGTCACTTCGATGATTGTGAAATGTAACGTAGCAGGAAGCACATACTGATGCGCTGTCAGAACTGTTGCATACTTTTCAGTCCCCCCCCCCCGTTGCATCTGCCTTGTGTTATCTTTTAGATTATATATCCTTTTTAACTACCGATTGTGTTATTGATTATTTGTTTAGTCCCAAAATGGAAAGGGAAACTAAATATAGTTATGCTTTCCACAATCTTCCAACATTTTGGAAGATTGTGGAAAGCATAACTATATTTAGTTTCCCTCATTATTCATCTGTTTTTGCTTATTTTCAATTAAATTCTAGCTCTTTCTTTCTTTTTCCCACAGACCTGAAGCATACAGAGAGCTGCATCAGACCCCGACAGACCAGTCCGGACCAAGTTGGGTCCAGTTATTCACCCCTCCCATCCCCCCCCCCACCCCCCCCCTCCCTCCAGCACTGCCGGCTGCACCACCGGCACCCTGCGATCGTCTCCCTCAGCAGTGATTGGTTGTGCTGATCGGACAACTTCACACCCCTGGGACTGGACAGGAGACCCGGAGGTTCCCAACACTGGAGCTCTAAGCTGTGCCTGGCAATGCCTCAGGTAAGAGCTGCAACACAGAGGACAAACTTTACCAGCTGAAAAACACAAGCCAAGGAGTTTTTCAGAAGCCACATGTAGACAGACACAACCTGTAAAGATTTGGCTGTGAAGCTTTAATCACATGATCTAGTTTGATTCTGATTTGCAGCGGTCGCAATTTGATTGAATATTTACGGTGATTTAAATAAGATTCTTGATTTAAAACAATTTGAATACAAAAGAGCACCACTTTTGGACTCTACAACTCTGCTGTGTGCAAAAAGGCAGAAGCAGTGTAGAAAGTAGAGTAGTATATATGGTTTATGGAGGGTTTATTTTTTTATTTTATTTAGCCTTTATTTATCCAGGAAATGTCCCATTGAGATACAAGATCTCTTCTTCCAGGGAGTCCTGGCCAAGACAGCACACATAAGTTTCATATATAAAACAATAAATCATACATATACGATATAAAATACATCAAATCAACAGTAAAGGACACTCTTAAATTAACATTAATTAAAAAAACAGCTACATGTTGCCTGAAAGGCTGATTTTAAAATATCTTTAAACACGTTTACAGTACGGACGGCCTGTAGGATGATTTGATCTTGTAATTCATTCCATAATGAAGGGGCACAAAGGAAGATAAGGTTTGACCAAGATGTGAATGCATCCGGGGGACATTTAAAAGCATCCCATTTGCTGCTCGTCTCGTGCTATAGGTGTTTGTATAAAAAGACAGAAAGAACGGAGATGTGAGCTGGCAATGATGTTTCTATCAGCGGGTTACAGATGTGATAACAGGTATAACAACAACAAGAACAGATAACAGATAAAACAACAGATAAGTTCATGTAAACAGATAACAGTGTAGATGGGCGGTCACCTGGAAAAAAACTAATCTTTGGTTAGTTGCTCCATATTATTGCTCAAAATATTGCAAGCGGACATGTTATTAAAGTAATGAAAGTTCTTAAATAAAGGATTAATATTTAAAACTGTAGCGTAAACTTGAAAAGTTTATAATTGAATATAACACATGAGAGCTTGCTTTAAAAGTTAACTCAGAATTTTCAGCTCCTTTCTTTAACAAGAGATACAAACTGTTTAAGCACCGTAAACTGCCGTTGCTTTCTGACTCCGTTTGGCTAGCTTGTTATGTGTGGAAAATAATTGCTAGATAGTTGTATTGTGTTCATTAAGTCTTCAGTGAATCACAAAGCTAATAATTGCTAGACTTTTAAAATATTAAAAACGTACAAAACAGATAATATAAGTAAATTAGTCCAAAGAGTCCCAGGCAGGAGGAAGTGAAGATGGGAATATCTGAAGTGGTTATCAGATTTAGGTAGAAACGATGTGTTATTTTCCCGTCACCTAAATCCTGGCTTGTTTTGGTTCTGTGTCGTGTGGCAGCCCAGTGTCAGTGGGATGGAGCCGCCCTTTGGGGACGCGTTTCAGAACTACTCGTTTGCTGACCAGGCCCTGACCAGTACTGAGCTGCTGGGCACCAGCTCTGATCCAGATTTCATGTATGAACTGGTGAGTAGCCGCATGCTTTTTTTGTTAGTTTTCTTTTTTTTTTCTTTAGGACCATGTTGACTTTTCATATCACTCACAGCTGCTCACACTCAGTTACATCCTAATGACGCTTAAGCCACTGAGCCATGCGCTGCCTGCTAAACATAGGCACAAACAAACTCAGCAAAACTACTGCTTTTAGTCGTAACTTCATACTGGTATTTAAAGAGTCTGTGAAGTCAAATTCAATATACAAGGGTTTGTATATACGATAAACTCTGGTAAGCTTATTTAAAGACAACCTGGTAACCTCAGTGTTATTCTACAGTTTGAAGTTTGCTGGAAAGTATTTACATTTTATTCTTGGAGGAGACATCCCCATCCATCCATCCATCCATCCATCGTCCGCCGCTTTATCCGTTCCCGGGTCGCGGGGGCAGCAGCCTCAGCAGGGATGCCCAGACTTCCTTCACCCCAGACACTTCCTCCAGCTCCTCCGAGGGGAGTCCGAGGCGTTCCCAGGCCAGCCGAGAGACATAGCCAGCGTGTCCTGGGTCTTCCCCGGGGTCTCCTCCCGGTGGGACATGCCTGGAACACCTCCCTAGGGAGGCGTCCAGGAGGCATCCGGTACAGCCACCTCAGCTGACTCCTCTCGATGTGAGGAGCAGCGGCTCGACTCCGAGCTCCTCCTGGGTGACCGAACTCCTCACCCTATCTCTAAGGGAGCGTCCAGCCACCCTGCGGAGGAAACTCATCTCGGCCGCTTGTATCCGCGATCTTGTCCTTTCGGTCACTACCCAAAGTTCGTGACCATAGGTGAGGGTAGGTGCGTAGATTGACCGGTAAATCAAGAGCTTCGCCTTTCGGCTCAGCTCCCTCTTCACCACGACGGACCGGTACATCGGCCGCATAACTGTGGACGCTGCACCGATCCGTCTGTCAATCTCCCGCTCCATCGTTCCCTCACTCGTGAATAAGATCCCGAGATACTTGAACTCCTCCACCTGAGGCAGGACTTCATGCCAGGAAGGCATACCACCCTTTTCCGATGGAGAACCATGGCCTCGGTTTTGGAGGTGCTGATTTTCATCCCTGCCGCGTCGCACTCGGCCGCAAACTGCCCCAGCACATGCTGAAGGTCCCGGTCTGATGAAGCCAACAGGATCATCTGCAAAAAGCAGAGATGACATCCTGAGGTTCCCAAACCGGAACCCCTCCGGCCCCTGGCTGCGCCTAGAAATCCTGTCCATAAAAATTATGAACAGGACCGGTGACAAAGGGCAGCCCTGCCGGAGTCCAACATACACCGGGAACAAGTCTGACTTACTGCCGGCAATGCGGACCAGACTCCTGCTCCGATCATACAGAGACCGGACAGCCCTTAATAGAGGGTCCCGGTCTCCGTACTCACTGAGCACCCCCCACAGAATGGCACGAGGGACACGGTCAAATGCCTTCTCCAGATCCACAAAACACATGTAGACTGGTTGGGCAAATTCCCATGAACCCTCGAGCACCCTGCAGAGGGTATAGAGCTGGTCCAGTGTTCCACGACCGGGACGAAAACGGGATTGTTCCTCCTGAATCCGAGGTTCAACTATCGGCCGTAATCTCCTCGTCAGTACCCTGGCGTAGACTTTCCCGGGGAGGCTGAGAAGTGTGATCCCCCTATAGTTGGAACACACTCTCCATGCGATGTCGCAGAGGCGTGTCAACCAAGACAGCCCTACGACATCCAGAGACTTGAGGTACTCAGGGCGAATCTCATCCACCCCCGGTGTCCTGCCACTGAGGAGCTTACGAACTACCTCAGTGACCTCGGCTTGGGTGATGGATGAGCACGCCCCAGAGTCCCCACTCTCTGCTTCCTCAGTGGAAGGCATGTCAGTCGGGTTGAGGAGATCCTCGAAGTATTCCTTCCACCGTCCAACGATGTCCCCAGTCGAGGTCAACAGCTCCCCACCCACACCGTAAATGGTGCCGGCAGAGTACTGCTTCCCCCTTCTGAGGCGCCGAACGGTCCTCCAGAATTTCTTCGAGGCCGACCGAAAGTCTTCCTCGATGGCCTCCCCGAACTCCTCCCAGACCCGAGTTTTTGCCTCCAGGACTGCCCGAGCCGCGGCTCGCTTGGCCTGCCGGTACCCATCTACTGCGTCAGGAGTCCCACAGGCCAACATGGCCCGGTAGGACTCCTTCTTCAGTCTGACGGCATCCTGTACTTCCGGTGTCAACCACCGGGTTCTAGGATTGCCGCCACGACAGGCACCGGAGACCTTGCGACCACAACTCCGAGCCGCCGCGTCGACAATGGAGGCAGAGAACATGGTCCACTCGGACTCAATGGCCCCCGCCTCCCCCGGGATCTGAGAGAAGCTCTCCCGGAGGTGGGAGTTGAAGATGTCCCTGACAGAGGGCTCGGCCAGACGTTCCCAACAGACCCTCACAATCCGTTTGGGTCTGCCCGGTCTGTCCAACCTCCTCCTCCGCCAGCGCATCCAACTCACCACCAGGTGGTGATCAGTTGACAGCTCAGCCCCTCTCTTCACCCGAGTGTCCAAGACATGCGGCCGAAGGTCAGATGAAACGACAACAAAGTCGATCATTGACCTCCGGCCTAGGGTGTCCTGGTGCCACGTGCACTGATGGACACCCTTATGCTTGAACATGGTGTTCATTATGGACAAACTGTGACTAGCACAGAAGTCCAACAACAAAACACCACTCAGGTTCAGATCGGGGAGGCCGTTCCTCCCAATCACGCCTCCCCAAGTATCACTGTCATTGCCCACGTGAGCGTTGAAGTCCCCCAGTAGAACAATGGAGTCCCCAGTTGGAGCACTATCAAGTACCCCTCCCAGGGACTCCAAGAAGGCCGGGTACTCCGCACTGCTGTTTGTCTGTGCCCGTAGGCACAAACAACAGTGAGAGACTTTTCCCCGACCCGAAGGCGCAGGGAAGCGACCCTCTCGTTCACCGGGGTGAACTCCAACACATGGCGGCTGAGCTGGGGGGCTATAACCAAGCCCACACCAGCCCGCCGCCTCTCACCCTGGGCAACTCCAGAGTAGTGGAGGGTCCAGCCCCCTTCAAGGAGCTGGGTTCCAGAGCCCAAGCTATGTGTGGAGGTGAGCCCGACTATCTCTAGCCGGTATCTCTCAACCTCACGCACAAGCTCCGGCTCCTTCCTCCCCAGCGAGGTGACATTCCATGTCCCCACTGTGAGGGTTTTGGTCCAGGGATTGGGTCGTCGAGGCACCCCGCCACGACTGCTACCCAGCCCACATTGCACCGGCCTGCCATGGTCCTTCCTGCGGGTGGTGGGCCTACGGGAAGGCGGGCCCACGTCGCCGTTTCGGGCTGAGCCCGGCCGGGTCCCACGGGCAAAGACCCGGCCACCAGGCGCTCGCCTACGAGCCCCAACCCCAGGCCTGGCTCCAGGGCGGGGCCCCGGTGACGCCGATCCGGGCGACGTAACGGTCCTCCGATGTTTCCTCTTCATGACAAGCATTGTGAACCGCTCTTAGTCTGGCCCGTCACCCAGGACCTGTTTGCCATTGGAGACCCTACCAGGGGCGTAAGTGCCCCCGACAACATAGCTCCTAGGATCACTCGGGCACACAAACCCCTCCACCACAGTAAGGTAGCGGTTCAAGGAGGGGCATCCCCAGCTCGTTTTATTTAGTTGAAGCAGATAGCACTTTACAGCCCTTTGCGTGGGGACTTAAACACACAGAGGCCGGTCTCTTCTTGTTTGACATCCATGTTACATTCATCAGGCTGGCGGGCAGATTTACACAGAAAGCTCTCCCACTCACAGCGTCAGCTGCAGGTGTCTGTTGCAGATTAAACAATTGTGATTCACTGCTGCTGTCCGGATTTCTCGCAGACGAGTAGGACATTAACAAGATGATGGTGTGCAATCACCCGTTGTCGTCCTCAGTGGGGCTAGACAATTTGGGGAAAAGTCTAACTGTGATATTTCTGATAGATATTGCAGTTAACAATTTTCAATATAATGTTTTAATGGCAAGTTTTGGTTCATTATTTAACACTTTGAAAATTCTATCTGCCTTTTTTTTTTTATATATTATTTTACTCTTGCCTATTTTGCCCGTACACTTACAGTATTGGCACATGTCCACGGTGTTGTGTGAGGAGTAGCAAAACACATCTAAATATTTAGTTTTGTGCTGCACAAGTAATATTCATGATTATTATGATTTGCTCATTGCATCAGTAAAAACTGGATTTATGATAAAGAAAAGAATCGATTGATATTTCACCCCTAGTTTGTGGCTTCATAATTAGTACATCTGATAAAGAATATTGTTTTGAGACTAAATGAGTGAAATCAAAACAAGGATCAGGAGAGAGCCGGCCCTGAATTTAAGCTTCTTTGCTTATATTAATCGTTTTAGTACTAATGTTTCAGATGTCTTAACATCTGCTTGGGGTTAAAATTCTATGTTCTCACCCCCACCTCAGTCAGTTTTTTAGAATAAAAGTCTAATTTTCTGCACATTTTAATCTGATTTGTATTTTTTTATATACTTGAGAAGAGTTTCAGGTTACTGTGATCAATTTTGTTAATTTCTAATTCTACATTCTACACACAAGACCCCTACTCTGTACAAGGACCCCCCCCCCAAAAAAAAATAAAGAAAAGAAAGAAAACTTGGCAGATATAAAATTAGAACATCTTGACATCTTCTAACTATCACCTGCTTAAAAAAAAACAAATAAAAATCTTTTGTGCATTCGTGCCCTTTATTGAACAAAGACGGCAAATAAGGCTGAGAGAAAGAGAGACAGGACGCAGCAAAATGTCACAGGCTGCAAATCAAGCTTGGACTGGCTGCTATGAGGACATGTAGATGCCTACTCATCTAATTGAGCTGTCTGATGCAGCACCCATCAGCACCCATCAGCACCCATCAGCTGCTCGACCTGCCTTCATTATCTGTCTATGCTCTGCAGGACAGAGACATGACCCACAGGCAGAGTCCCTGTGGGGACAGCGTTCTGGGGGTTGCAGACGGAGGCAAGGACGTGGAGGGAGGTGTGGACCAGTTCATGGGTCTGGGAGAGTGTGAGACGGTCTGCAGCAGCTCAGCCTTCGAACAGTGGGACTCCTACTGGGAAGACCTCACCAGGTACCGGATTACTCTGCCTTTCACTGTATTTCTTAAGTCAAGTTAAACAGCAAGTAATTAAGACACACATGTTTAAGATTTTAAAGACTTAAAAGGAATAGCTTGTGATTGTTTAACACCTTAAAAGTATTTTATTTGGTATGATTTTGCATAGTCCCATCTTTGAATGGATTGTGTAATAATAAGCAAAATACATTTCAATAATGGTGCAAGAGGGTGTATTTAGTAAGTTCAAGGTAGAAAAATCACAAACTCTGGGAAAGAAAAAGTAAAAAAAAAAAAAAACCCACACAAACCCATCGTTAATGCACGCGTATATAAAGTAACCTCTTGATTTTAGTTTTATTTACTTTTATTTTATGATGGATTGTTTGGATCTGTGTATGGACAACCTGCTGAACACATAACAGAGCCTCATTGTTGTTTTGGGGACAAGTTCTGATACTGTTATCTGCTGCTGGAAATACACACAAATGTGTTCATTAGCTAATTTGTTGACGAAGAGAAAAATGTCGAGTAAATGTAGCTTTTTCCTTCAAAAGAAAAATTAATCCAAAACATCCTCCGACTGATCTTGAATCTGTGGAAAACAGCTCATGAAACATTTATAATGTTTTGCATATCATGAGAAATTCAACTGTCAAATCTACCGATGTTGCATTTATTTTTGCTCAACTTTTCTCTAACTGTCTTAGGTGTTAAATTAGATTTAAAGTGAGGAAAGTATTGCATTTGTCTTTTTATTTATTTATCTATCCATACGGTTCACTGTTATCCAAATGACACATTTGCATCATTAGTCTATTTACCAGATGTTGAATTATCCATTAAAACAACAGTGAAACAAAACTGGAATCTCAGACATGGTTTTCTGCATCACGTACTGAAGTTGATGCGTTTCATTTTTAATAAAGGAAGTGAAACCAGATGTGAAGTCAGTCCATGAGTGTTATGAGGTAAGGCAGGTGCCTGGAGAATTTTATTGCAGAACTTATTGTCACTAAATGATTATCATGCACTAGAAAAATATTAGCTTTAATGAAGTGAGGCAGTGATTGAAGAGACCTGTAAGGAGCAAGTCGGCCTCCTGCTGCAGTCTCCTCGGGTCTCAGGTAACGCACCGGCTGTTCTGATACTACCCCCTTACTCTGCTGCCAAAGTACTCACACAAATAGTACTTCCCTTCTCCCCAAGGTGGAGTGTCAGCGGAGGACAGATAGCAGTCTGAAAACTGAAGGCAATGTAGACTGAGGTGGGATAGTGCTGGCTGCAGCAGAGTTAATGGAACTTTCTGCTTCCAAGGTTGATTTTGTGAAGGAGCAGACGTAAATGCTGTGCCGGCTGGGTAATGACTGAATTATTCTTTTACAGCCTTGACTGTCAAGGTATTTCCTGTACTGCTGTTTGGTACCATGTCTTAAAGCCTGTAGAAATCACATTCTGCTGTTTGATACTTTTAGTTTCTGTGATGGTTTTACTAAACTGCATTCTACTTCACTTTGAAGGCTCCCTCCTGTTAGACAAGCAGACAACCTGTGAAGGTTTCAAAAGCATAATTAGCACATGCAGCACTGAAACACCATCTGAGATTTCCGTTTTATTCTTAGATGTGTAGTATGAAAAGTTATCACTGCCTTGTGGTTTAATTCATCTGTGACAAAAGTTAAAAACTCAAAAATACCAAAGCAAAGAAGATAAGCCTGTTAATACTCCTCATCTAGAGCAGTTCTGTTGCAGCGAGATACTCCTCAGTGATGTGTTAGCATCACTCTTAATTAACAGCTCAAAATTAGATCTTGCAAACGTGGACAAAAAAAGGGAAAATATATAATCTTTTTTTCCCCCCAAGCTGCACTATGAGGTGGTGTTTGAATGTCCTTTGGCCTGTTGCGCTTTCAGTGGTAAACAACATCAAGTGGTTTTCAACACACACATGTTGTTATAAAGGAACAAACAGCTTTCCATCAAAGATCGCAAAACACTTGTTTCTGTTTCTAAAGTTTCTCAATAGAACTGGGGTTTTTAGTCACTCGTTTTGGGCTACAGAGTTTCAAAAAATACAATAAAATTAAATACATAATTTTCTCCGAAGCGAGCATGAGGTGTCAGCAAGCTGGTTAGAAGCCACTAAAAGTTTTGATATTTTGGGACTGTGCTGTCTCTGTTGTTGACAGATACACACGGCTGGCCAGCTGTGACATCTGGGGAACCAAAGAGGTGGACTTTCTGGGATTGGATGACTTCTCCAGTCCCTACCAGGATGAGGAAGTTATTAGCCGAACCCCGACGCTGGCCCAGCTTAACAGTGAGGATTCACTCCCCGTCTGTGAGGCGCTTTACCCTCCCGTTGACCTGAGCCTGCCGGCCCCCCAGGCGCAGCCTCCGCTGCCCCAGCTCCCCTCTCACAGCAAGAGACTCCTCGTCCCCGGCCAAGGATCGGGCCCCAGCTCTGTACGGCCTTCCCCAAGTTCCACGTCCTCCTCCCGTCCTTCCCGCAGCCTTCCCCCAGATTTTCCTGAGGGCACACAAAAAGCAACCAGACCTGTTCCCTCCAGCACTGAGACGATGGCCAAGGCCCAGCACCAGCTCAGCCTCACGCAGGACCTGAGCCAGACGCACATCAAGCCTGCGGGGCGAGCAGTTAAGATGGCTGCGCCAACTTCTCACGGCTCTGACTTTGTGCGGAAAGCTAAAGTACGGGTGAGTTCTGTGCACAAAGCTCAAGCTGACATGCCTTCCCAAACAGACTTTGAGAGGTCAGAGCCTCCTCTGCCTCTCTCCCTGCCTCAAGATGCCATGGCATCCACTTCTTCAACTGCTGCCTTGGTGGGACTCCCTCCTGCTCCATCCAGCGGCTCCAGCAGCCTGTTGAGCTTCGAGAAGAAGGCCGAGGGGATAGTGAGGAGAGAAATGCCCGTGGGCTGCTCTGCTTCTGTGCCTCAGATGGTGGAGGCCAGCCAGGCCATGGAGGGCAGCACCTCTGGGCTTTTTTGCACAAAGAGTGTGGCAGGAGCCAGTGGTGGAGGCAACATCCTGGTGGTGGAGGACTCCGAGCAGGTCAAGGAGGAGGAGCACAACTACTCTTTGTTCCTGGCCCGCAGCGGCCTTGGAAACAGAGCCCTCTCCCAGCTGGAGGAGGACGAGGATGAGGAGGACGAGGACGAGGCAGAGGAGGACGAGGGCGACGGGCTGGAGTTAGACGATGAGGACCACGATGAGGGTTTTGGCAGTGAACATGAGCTGTCTGAGAATGAGGAAGAGGAGGAAGAAGAGGAGGATGAAGACTACGAAGCTGACAAGGATGATGATATGAGTGACGCATTCTCTGAGCCAGGTAGGTCAGAAAAGCCAAATAAACATGCCCAGGAACAAAAAATTAATTTTCTTTTCACAATATGCTCCTTAAAAATGACAATTTTCCTTTTTTTGTGGCTTTAATTTTGTTTTATTTCTCTCTCTGTTGCTCTCCCCTCCTTGTCAACCCGGCCAGGCTGTGACATTGAGCTGATGGAAGACATTAAAGGCCTGACAGCTGGAGTCCCCAGCCGCAAGAGAGGCAAGCGCCGCTACTTCTGGGAGTACAGCGAGCAGCTCACCCCCTCCAAACAGGAACGCTTGCTAAAGCCATCTGAGTGGGACAGACACACGCTGCCTAGCAACCTGTACCAGAAGAACGGGCCTCTCCATGGTGCGCACACAAACACACCCTGAAAGAAACTGTATCTGTTCCCTTGAATACCACTGATATCAATCTTGTTTTTAAGACTTGGAAAGAGTAGCAAAAAAGAGACGGCAGCATAAGCCTTTCAAGTACGCATGTGCCGCACTGATAGTTTCAGTGATCACATTGAAGAAAAATGTGTTAATTAAAAGGCTTATGTCTCCTTTTGCACATGAGAGACACAAGCCTTCAGCTTTTTAAATAACGATGGAATTACAAACTCTCCTACGCTAATGTACAATCAGCAAACCACCCATCTACATCTTATTGCAAATAGCTGTAAATGCACATTTCACTCACAATATTAATACTCGAGCTGTGTGCTCCAGTTTATTAACAACCACATAAATATATTTTGCAACCCACCCACACATTTATAATTTCTTACTCTCCTAAAAGTCTGTAAGTCCTTACTCTCATTAAATCTGCCTCTGCAGAGCTGTTGTTAGCACTTCCACTGACCTTATTGCAGCTGTCTTTCTCTCTCGCTGTCTCTCGCTTTTAAATCAAACATTAAATCAGCCATTATCCTTTTGATGCACACACGAGATCAATATCCAATCATGCACAGGAGGAACCCTCAAGTTACTCTGTGACTGAATGTATACAGGTATCTTTGAAACTTTTTTCAGAACATTGAGCAGCTTATTTTAAAAAAAAATCTCCTTGCAAAAAGTATAGCAACCTAAGAAAACACTGGTTCTTACTGCTACAAGAACAAAAAGGCAGTCCTTGATTTTGGTGCATAATTGTAACGGCCAAGCAAGAGTCATAGCTGAAAACCAGAATATAGTTTGTTAAGTAGCATGAGAACGAGCAGTGCGGCGGCTTACGTGTGAATGCGTCAGGAAGATTGACATTCTGGTTCATATAATATAAGAATATAATGTCAGTTGCAAAAAGTGAAAATATTAGACAAAAAAGGTTTCGGAGCAGTGTTTCTGTGGTAAATACGGCTTTGATTCAGATATCAAAGCGCTATTAAAGCTTGTTGCAATCTTCAAATGCAAATTGCGCTCCACCCCCATCCTGCGTCTTGGAAGCATCCTCCACCAATCTGTCCACTCACCTTGAATGGAGTGGTGTCCAGTGATGCTGCAATGAACGGTGTCTTCCTTGCGTCGTCGTGGCAGCGTTGCTTCCATCAAATGTTAATATCCAATTATTACTTGTCGATGGGACCATCAGCCAATCAGATTGTGACGATGCAACTAGTGCTAACCGGTGAAGAAGGTCATGGGGTGGGGTTTCCAAACACATGGCTTACTTTTGTAATGAGTTGGAGGAAAGTAGGTTGTTTTTCAGCACATTCTCAACGTCAGTTGCTGCAGCGCTCCTGTGTGAACAGGATGTAATAGCTTTGGTCTACACATTACTTACTTTTTTACTGCATCTCTACATTTGTTTGATCCGCTGCATGTCAGCTGGAGGTGATAAAAATCCTAAGAAAAATGAATATTATGATTCATTTTAATAAGAATAAGCTATAGTTGATGGTGCAAGCATCACATTAAGCCCACTTTTCCAAAACATTATCATGACTTTAAGTTAAGACATTTCAAAATATCACATCTATTTGTCTTAATTCACAATAAAGTAATAAGGGAGTCAATTTATTCTGACTGGTGCATGTGATGAAGTCATTGCTCTGGTTTTTGGTGGCGCTATAAGGGTTCAACTTATAGCGCTGCCACAGAAACTACAGAGTTTTCACACTCTTATCCCTGCTGGACATCTAACACGTGTGCGAGCCGTAATTTCTGCTCTCCTGTTACAAAGGAAAATACATGCTGAAGAAATCTCGGCGCACTGACGTGGAAGACCTGACTCCCAACCCCCGGAAGCTGTTGCAGATCGGCACAGAGCTGCGCAAACTGAATAAGGTGATCAGTGACCTGACGCCGGTCAGTGAGCTGCCTCTGACTGCACGGCCGCGCTCCCGCAAGGAGAAGAACAAGCTGGCATCACGGTAAAGCTGCTCATGTATCGTACACGTTTACTACCACAGTTGCATGATGTTTTACAATTCATATATAACCATAACTCACGTGTGTAGGGCTTGCCGTTTAAAAAAGAAGGCCCAGTATGAAGCAAACAAGGTGAAGCTTTGGGGACTCAGCACAGAGTACGGTAGGTTGAACTGAATCTTTTATTTATTCATATATACAATATTTTATACATATAAAATCACCTTTTGCATTTGTGCTTGTGTGTAACCTGTGATCAAACACGGTCCTGCAGACCGGCTGCTGTTTGTGATCAATGCCATCAAGGAGGAAATAATGGCGCGAGTGGAGGACTCTTCTCCACGTCCAACCAACATGACTGACACTCTGGAGCAGCTCATCCAGGAGACACTCGGTCAGTGTCAAAGAGAAGACAAAATAAATCATTCAATGCTTGCTTGTCACCAGAAACAGACATCTTGAAGTTCAATGTGCTTTTGAAAGATTATTCTAAATGCACTTGAAAGGACATTTGATTAGAATGAACGACAGCGTTTTCTCAACTAAGATGTTCTCAAAGGGGATACTTAAGTTTATTTGAGTGGTTGTCATCTTACCTGCAGTATATGCACCGCTCTGTTTGGAGAACCAGGGAGGAATCTGGTAGAGAACTACGCTAACATATAACATCTACTTAGAGTGAAGGCAGTTACCAAGAAAACTGTCTGAAACAACTCAAAGCTCAGAATTTTAAAATTGTTAAAAGCTGTTTAAGATATACTTAATAAATTATTATTATAATTATTATTCACATCACTTTCATACTACACAGTTAATTACTTCGTAACTTCATTTTCTTCGATTTTTATTTAGATATTTTCTCATATACTCCCTCACTGTGTTGCAAAATAGACTGTGCTAGATTAACTTAGTCCACATCTTAGTCTACTGTCTAAATTAAAAAAGATACTGTGTAAAAATCCACAATATAGCGTCACTCGATCAGCTATAAAATTCCCGAGGATTGGGTTGTTCTACTATAGGCTTCAGCTAATCATTTCCCCTTGGCTGAAAATGCTGTGACTGCTGTCTACTGCAGGTTAGATACTCATATGACACCAACTACTTATATGTTCTTCACATAGTCCCCTCTGATGTACGGAGCCCCTAAAGGGACACAGATTTTTTTTTTTTTTATAATGAGTTTTAAAGGTATTGTGACATCATTTTTAACATGCTTTTAACACTATTAAAAGTCTTGGCCAACATCCCTCAAATGTGTCTAAAAGAGTGTAACAAGAAAAACTTCACTCTAGTACTCCATTCCTGGCTTTTTATTACAGTGTCTTTTCCCCTTTCCTGTCAATCATTGCGCCGCTCCTCCTCCAAACCTCCTGCAGCCCAGCCATACGCTCACAGCGGCGTCGGAGAGTTAAAGCCGGGAGCGACAGGCGAAGCATGCACGGAAAAGCAGCACGGCGAAGCAGACAGTCCACAGCAAACAATCATACAAATAAAGGCATGCAAGCAGCAGTGTCCCTTATCTTAAGTCCAGTCAGTGGCCGCGGGTCTTCTTAGCAGTTTTCCTCCGGTGATTAGAACAAAAGAGGCTCTAAACAGCTCCGTGTTAAGCCTGATTTATGGTTCCGCGTTAAATGGACGCAGAGCCTACGCCGTAGGGTTCAGCGTACGGTGCGCGTCGCCGCGTAACCCTACGCCGTAGGCTCTGTGTCGGTGTAACGCGGAACCATAAATCAGCCTTTATGGAGCGCTGGAGAGGAGAGGAGGCAGGGAGCTGGGTGGAGGGGGCGGTGATTTAGCGGGCCGTTACGTAACGGCCCGCCACCAAACCACATGCGCCGTTTTTGCATAGTTATGCGGAAAATCCCAGAAAGCACACAATACACTGAATGTTAAAAGTTTGTTGTTTTTTGGGTGTAATTGATGTCAAGACACCCAACAAAACACAAAAAATCAAGAAAAATGTGTTTTTCATGTCACAATACCTTTAAGCGTGCGCGTGAAACCTTTACGCGCGCGCGTAAATCATTTAAGTGAGCACGTAAAGTTGTTTACGCGAGCACGTAAAACGTTTATGCACTCACTAAAAAGTTTCACGCGCTCTAGCAAAACTTATAAGTGAGCGCCTAAAAGTTGTTCTACGTGAGCGCGTAAAAACAAGTACATGGGAGTATTGCTGGAACTGGAGACCCTCCAGTTGCGCCCTGCTCTGTTTATGAATGGAAATGACATTACAGGATTTAGCTGAGCTATATTTTAACCTGGGACTCCATTATAAGGACATTACACTTTGCTTGCAAGTAAACAACTTTACGTGCTCACTTAAAGGTTTTACGCGCGTGCGTAAAAAGGTTTCACGCGCACGCTTAAAACTCATTATAAAAAAAAAAAATCCGTGTCCCTTTAGGGGCTCCGTACTGATGCAACCCCCCCCAAAAAAACAAAACACAATACATGCTTGTTTTTATATTTGTTTTACACCTCTAAGCTTATTTTTGTATCTTTCCGTGGGTGCAGTGCCATCACCTGTTGCCGGGCAGACTTCAGAATTTGTTAACAAGATCCTGGAGAACACAGGACGTGGCGATCCCACAGGCGGACTGGTCGGTCTGCGAGTTCCCACCTCCAAAATCTAAACAACCCGCCGTCCACTGAGAGGAGTGGACTATATATTCCTACCGTGCTATATCATTGTAACTATGCTCCCTCTGCATGCCCCTCCAGTCCAGATTGCATAGACATTGTTAGTCACACAAACACACATACCAAACCCTGTGTGTATGTATGTGTGCTTGTTTTTTGCCATGCACTTGCATGGCGTGCACCCTAGCTTTCTGTTTTTGCACACAGCGTGCAGAGTCAGTACATCACTGTCTCCCAACACATTGTGACCGCCTGTTGGGAGAAGCACATCTAAACGCAAGCGATGGTTAGGTGTACAGCTAATAGCGGATTATTTAACCCACTGGTGATTATTAGATGTGTTTAACACAGCATTGTGTGGGGTTGACCCTGTTGGAGGACTGAGACAGTCACATGAGTGTAACCACTGGAATACTTCCACATACATTACTTGAGGTGATAAAGATGACAGAGGAAGACTTGTTACATGCCAGAGACACCTTAAAAGGTTGAAGAAGTTCCAGTTATCATTTTTTAGGAGGAGGTTCATCCTACATGGCGACAAAACAAAACGAAAAACAAACAAAAAAAAACTTTCAGGATGGTAAATGACCCATTCACTAAAGCACTTTGACAAAAATGACTCATCAGGGTGGCAAGAAATATTTTATACTGAAGGCTTGAATATGTTCATGCTATCCCCTGTTTGCCAATCAGCTTTGCGGATGTACAAATAGTTTTAGGAAATGAATGCTTGACACACACGAAAAAGCAGAAGAAGCTGGAGGTAATCACTTTAGAATTAAGCCACAGACATCCTGCTGGTTTGAAGTTTGTGGCTGGCAGGAGAAAGCTCATGGCTAACGATGGTGATTTTCAACAGCAGGAAGTGGTTGACCTTGTCCAGAGGAAGCGCATGTAGCATGGTGCCTTTGTGCTGGTTGTAACTGGAGTGGGTCTAAACGGATATATATTTTTTTGCCTCTATGAGAAAAGACAGACTGTGTGGAAGATGAAGATGATAGTGGTGACAAGGACGACGTAAGATGGGGTTCGTCTTCTCCAGGAAACTGTATATTAAAGTGTCTCCCGGGCACCGGCTCCCCTTTTTTGTACAGTAGAGTTGACCAAGCAGTTTGTGACAACAGTTTGGTGTGTTCATACTAGTGTCTGATCAGAGTTCTATTCATTGTGCCTTGTGTATGTATGTGTGTGTCTCTGTGAGTCTGAGTGAATGGGTGTGTGTGGGTGAGTGTGTGTGAGTGAGAGAGAACTTGGCAAGAAGAGGTGACTGGTTGGATCTCGCTAAGGTCCATCTTCGGAGACTAGAGAGTGAGAGGAGGGACGCACTTGTGGTGTTAGGTGTGTATTTCAGTTGTTTAAAGATATTCTGAATGTACATAAACAAATGGAAGCTCTTGTGTGATGCCACAGAGTCTGTATATATAGGAGGGCTCTGCAATAGGTTACTTTTGGTTTTTGGTACTTTATCTTTGGGGGTGGGCGAGGGTTGACTGATGTTTTTGTTTAGAGTTACAAAAAAAGAAAAAAATATTTGCACACTATATTTTGATTGTTTTTTGTACCAAAGAAACATGCAACGAAATGGCGACCAGCCAGTTAAAGTAAGGTTTTGCACAGCTTACCTGACGCCGTATTGAATGTAAGAAATGTGGGAGGGTCAGGGAACTTCGTAGAACTGTGAATATAGCTTGGGTCCAATTCTGTACAGAAAAGGAACATTCATTTGTGTGTTTGAAAACTAAAATTTAAACCTGTCTCTGGCTTCTCCGGTAGATTCGTTGCTTTGGAAGCACTTCATTCCTGATTTGATTCCTCCCTCCACATGCTAAGTGTGTTAATAGCGCCGGCTAGGACAAAAACTGAAAGCGCTAGTAGATAAGCTATGTTACATTTTTGCTTGTTTGTATAATGTTGCCACCAATAAGCAAAATATTCCTCTATCACTTGTATAATTTCTATATATGTAGGCAAGGTTGTTTTTTTTTCACGAGCAGAATATTGCCTGAATTATATTTTAAAGTACTGTATATAGTAACATTACTAATATATCCATCAATGGTGAAATGCCACTTTCATGACAATGATTCATTTGTAAGCATGACACATTTCTGAAACCTCTCCTTGCATCTAGAAAGTTGGAGGGGGAAAATCAAATACCTAACAAAAAAAACAAAGGAAAGGTTGTCATATATTTTTGTATTCTGGCTGCTTGCTAGTTTTTCTATTGATTTCGAGGTATTCCTTGTTCTTAGGAGCTGTGGAGGAAAAGAGAATAACTTTTTTTTAAATTCCCATCTGCTTTACTTCGCTTTCTGAGTGAAATACAGAAAAAAACCAAGGCTGGATTCCTTTTAAAACCGCACCGTAGCTTCAAATAAGCCACGTTGTGTTTTATAAAACAAACAAATAAGATCCAGTGGTGGTGAGAGTAGAGGACGGTGGAGATGTTCCAGATGCTTTAAGAAAGCCAAAGCCATTTCAGTCAGTTACACGTAAATCTGGATTCAGAAGCTGAAGAACCTGGAGCCTACATGGCTAGTGTTCCCAGGGGTCAACATTTCAACAATTCATTTGTTTAGAAAGAAAATATAACCAATGACATTGCTTATATAAAACAACCGGTAATATTACTGGTTATATATGATATTGGCTATATTTTGATGTTACTGAATTCAGGATAGTTTGAAGTAAGAAAAAGTTGTCCTTCACAGCTTCATGATGGTGAAACTGTGTCCTAATTGTGTAACTGAGTAATGGCTAGTGATACATGCACACATTTTATATATAAAATGTGTGCGTTTTTTCTGTTCTGTCTAAAAAGGGAGAAATGGTGCTTTTTCTGAACCAGAATGCTGAGTATCCACGATTCTTTGACTAGTTGTAGCCTAATGACTCGCTCTCCTGCTACCGTCCATAGCTATTTTTTTAGTAGTGGTTCAACTTTGTAAATAAACTATAAGTTAATATGTATCTTCTAAGTGTTAGATATATGTATAGATTACTTTACCTTATATGTTTGAAAAACAAAAGCACTTTGTCAAAAAAAATGAGAAAAAAAATCAATCAAAAAAAAAAGAAGCATTTTTTTTTTCCTTCCATTTGCTGCTAAATGGCCTGGTGTGAATGCTGCAAGTGTACTTGATGACTACTTGCTCGGCTAAGGCTATCACCTGACATGGATAGGTCTGTGAACTAGCGAGTAATGAGTGTTTGTGTGGCCGGATGAGGGTTACATCTTCACATTTTTTGGAGCAATGAAATGGTATGATGTATTTTCTGAGGGCGTTGCATTACTAAGCTTTGAAAAAGGCCTGTGTCTTGGCAGGATTTATATATTTCCTGGTCAGGGTTAGTGTGGTGGTATGTTTGTGGTTTTAAACAAACAAACAAACAAAAAAAGATTTAAAAAAAAAAGAGGGTTTTGATTCCAGGGCCCCTACGTTGATCTTGATGCCGACCCCCCTTGGCGTCACGATTCATTTGCCTTCAGTAGAGGTTTCCTATGGAAAAACTGATTCTGCTTTGGCTTCCTCTTCAGGGTGATGTACAGTGTAGACACATTTCTTCAGAGAGTTATATTGTTATCATTTGTAAACTGATTTCTACTTGTGACTTATTGAGGAGGGGTTTAGCCTGGGGCGGCCAGGAACAACGCACTTGAAAGCCGTTGCTCCGGCCGCCTTGGGGGGCGTTACTATATCACTGTACTGTATGGCAAACCAATTACAAATGGAAACTTAATCCGGACACTTATTGCCTTCTGAAATAACTCTTCACTTTCACACAAACAGAAATAACAATGCGGCAGACGTGTTTGTAGCTAAGGGGCACACCTGAGGTTGTCTGACACTGCTCTGCCCGTACGGTAAACCACAACCAGACCATTCAGCCTGATCGGCTCAAAACAACCTTGACTGAAGCAGCAGACCGACGTGGCCAAACGTATCTGAAAAATGGCTCCAAAAGTCCACCCTACTTGATGTGCCGTTTGCTAGCGTGTGGAAAGCGGTTTTTCAGCCACGGTTTGGCCCCAGGTCTGGTAGGGGGTCAACAGTGGTTAAAGGGCTGCTGGTTGACGGCCGGATGACGAGAACAGAGTGTGTTTTGTTGTCTATCACAAGGCTGGTTCCAGAAAGTTTCCTCACAGGTTTTTACATTTAACATGATAGGCGCAAGCTGTGCAACTTTACATTCAAGCCAGGAGACTCTGTGGCATTTTAACAGTCAAGGAAATGAGTGAAAATCCACGCCAGTAAAACTATTCCTTCTTCTTTTTATTTCTGAAGATGTAAATCCTACACAGTCAAATATTAAGCTAGAGTGTGTAACTTTGTGCTACTCTTGTCCAATAAAAGCTACATGGATCCATAAAGCTCTTCTTCAGCAAATCAGGGTAATATTGTTCTTCTATCTGACATATATGTGATGACATATAAAAATCAAAGGAAAGTATATTTATGTATTCCAATTATTGTCACCATTCTTTACTCTGTACAAAATATTGTCTATGTATGTATGTTATGACTTATCAATGTCAATCACTATGGTGCAATGCTCTAAAGATAAAGTAAAAACAATGGCCAAGAGACTGAAACAAGAATTCATAAAAACCACAAAAGAAACAAAAAGAAAAAAAATATTGCAACATCTTCCTCTAATGAAGGATTTGACACTGATGTCTGGCTGTGATCCAACTGGGGTTTGTGACATGGTGCTGATTTATTTTCATCATCCAAGAAGTAGAACCCCCCCCCCAACCCCGTCCCCTTGTAACTTTCATTCGTTTGGATTGTCTGCTAATGCCATGACTTTACTGTTGGACCAATCAGAGGAGGAATCACGTGGATTCTTGCTCTCAACAGAATGGGGATTTCTGTTTCATTGACATGTTTAAGTGCTGTTTCTAAAAGCATGGCATTACTACGTTTGTAAAAGCCAGACTCCTCGGTTTGACACCACAGACCAAAGTCATGGAGGGTTTTTTTTTTTAATTTCTTTTAAACCTTAACGTCCAAACATCCTCGTATATGACCAAGGCTTTTGATTAAATTATTGGAGAACCATTTCCAGATATGGAATATGGCAACACTTTATTTTACATCCTAAAAATTCAGAGATGTCTCCTATGGTTGGAAACAGTTTTCAGTGATTTGCTAAAAAGAATCTATTCCAGTGTTTGAGGGCATCAGCCGGGTTACTCACAACAACAAGCAGCCGGTTTTTGCTCCTGCTTTACTCTTGAATTTCGGAGCTCTGACCCAAAAGTAACCGACGTTATTTTCAGCAGGTGACTGCAGTGTTTACAGCTTTAGCAGATTATATCAAATGATGCTCATCTCTTCCAGTAACGACTCAAACTGTAGACAGTGGTCGATGTTTGACTGCATCTGTAAAACAAGTGTTTCCAAAATGTTTTCCTTATTTTTTTTTTATAAACTCTCTTGTTTGCTGTGCTGTCAGATCTCGAGAGTCTGGCTTCGCGTTCTTTTTGTACCCCTTCAAGTGTTTCCTGTATATTTTTGATGCCACCATTGCTTGTGGAAACATCTCATCCTTGGAGGCCACGTGCGTCCTACTCTCCGGATTTTCCCTGAGATGAGAACGTTAATAGGGGTTGTGTTTTTGTATGTCAGCTCCCCACATAGTGCTGAGAGAATCAAGTGACTTCTCCAGTCTCTGACAAATTGGTGA
The DNA here is from genome assembly GCF_033807715.1 of Cololabis saira. Lineage (NCBI taxonomy): Eukaryota > Metazoa > Chordata > Actinopteri > Beloniformes > Belonidae > Cololabis > Cololabis saira. Next base: position 7,664,531 of record NC_084600.1, on the reverse strand, counting down.
TATACTTTGGCCAATTTTCAGACAGGGTCATCATCATTGCAGAGTGATTGTCTGGCTGCTTTGGAGTTCTCTGTAACCCTCAGTTTTATGATTTTTGTACTTGCTGCTAACGAACGAGCACAAAGAGACTTCAGATTTTGGTTTGAGCATGTCCATCACACATTTGCAGTATATTTACACCGCACCTTTTTTCCTACAACAGTCAGAAGACACACAGCATCACTCACGTTGCACTTGGATTTTTACACTTGGAAGAAAAGAAAAAAAAAAGCTATTTTGAGATATGATGCCTGCTGAACCAGGTGCCTTATTCAAATATATGAGAACACAAATCTGCACCTTCTGTCAGTCTGGAGGGGGTTTCCCTACAGAAACAGTGGACTAGGTTTCCCAAAACTTAACCTTAAAGTACTATCGTGAAACTAAAACCTAAATTTAAACCCAAATTCACACATTTTGTATAATCGACCTTTAACAGCTGACCAGAACTGTTACCGTCCCATTAGCATTAGGAATAAAAGAGCATTCCTGACAACTTCTAATTGAAATTGACAATGTTTTCGGAAACCTGGTTCTGCTTTTAACTCTTTCTCTGCCCACTACGCCACGTTCTTGTGTTTTCTGTATTGGCTGCTGCTGCTATCACTGCTGGTGTGTTTGTGTATAGACGAGCAAACTTCCACTGTGTCTGTTTCGGACGGAGTCTTGGCCGTTTTTTGGTTTGTTTTGGGATTTTTTTGTGTTTTTTTTTCTAACCTGGTCAATAACAATGCATTCTTATGAGGTTTTGGCGTGGAGCACTGTGTTGCTGCCTCTTGAGACCTTTGTGCAACAGGAAAAACAAAATAAAAAAAAATAACTAAGGATTTTCCATTTCTTAACTTTCCTATAATGAAGTGCCAGACCCTCCTTGAAGTCAGTGTTAGCACTGAGTCGCAGGTTGCGATTGAAGCAACAAACTGAGCATGGAGGTAAACGTGGTGCTAATCTGTCTGTGGTCGGGTGCTACAGTAACATGGCTGTGTTGAATTTTAGCCATATTATTCCTTCTGTTGGTGACGCTGGTCAGTCTTACGTTTCTGACTGTTGCACTGCTGTACGCCGACATAGCGAGGTATAACTCTGCTGCTGCCGCTTTGCTGATGAATGTAGACTAGTCTTCCTCAGCAGGATCACACAGACAGACCCCAGTGTCTGCTGGAGCTTTCTCCTGCTGTTTGACTGTGTTGGGAAGTCACAGAGGGAGACTTTGCTCAGCAGGATCCAGAAAGATCTTGCATGTTGTATCTTTACGTGGCCGCTGTCTTGCTTTTATATTTAAACTCTTTTTTATTAATAATATGGTTTGATATTTATGCTCTTAACTCTGTCGAATGTTACATGTTAATTTTTTTCCCGAAGTAATATTTTGTCTTTTTTGTTTCTGATGACAGTGTTCATATCATTTATTTTATATTTTTTTGTGAAGTCCTGTAATTGAATATGTATGGAAACAATTATTGAGCTTCGATTTAATTTTAAAGCTTTTCCATTCAAGCAAATATTCATGAGTCAGAAACTTCTCATGGAATTCACAGACAGCAATCAAAGTCACAATGACAGTAGAATTACCTCGTCCACACGTTTCCTTGTGTTGTTACGTACAGCTCTTCTAACATAAATAAGTTAATCATCTCTTCATCATTGGACATGTGCTTACAAAGACAATCATTAATCATTTCTGTTCAGTTAGGAAGTAAATAACCCATCAATAAATTGAACAAACTATAGGAGTTTGTGAAAAGAAGTAAAAAAAGAATAACTATTAACGAAAGAGAAAATGGTACCCAAGTTTATAAAACAAAGTCTGAAATATTGTAGCAAAAAATCCAGACACAACAACACTTAAGACGAAGTAATCATGAGTTGTTAAAGTGATAATACTCCATCAGGCACCAATTAAATGGACATTTTCCAACATATATTTTATAGAAATAGTTTTTATATGCCAACCAACAGTGAGCTGAAAGAGGTCAGTTAGCTCAGCTTAGCACAAATATGAGAGACAGGAGACAATCAAGACGTCCAAGGGTTAGAACATCCACTTCCGCACTTTTAAACTCAGTGGCCAAAACGTCACTATTCTTGTAAAGTAAGTAACTTGCTACAAAAATAAAAATGTTATTTTCACACTGATGCTCTAAAGAAAAGGAAAAAAAGCTTCCATAAACTTCCGTGAATCTTGCTTTTGAAAAAAATAATCAGGGTCCATTATATTAGCTTTGTTCTTTTTTACCTATTTTAAACTGAGAAATACTCATAGCCTTTCTAATCTGTATTATTTTATTGTGAGTTTGGGGAATTGCTGTCTGTGAGGTCCATGAGTTTTGAAACGGTCACATCAGGGGAGTAAAGCCCCGACCCAGAATCATCCACTCACCAAACTGAAGCGTAACGTGATCTTAACAGATTTCTTTCCATCACGTCTCTGGGCTGAAGTTTGGGGACTTCACAGCGTTGGAGCTAAGTTTAGACGTCAGCTCGCTTGTTGTCTTGAGCTTCGGTGGAAATATTTGCATTTATAGTTCATATTATTTATACTATTACATATAACCACTGCGCCACAGATGTTTTGTCCTTTTCTGTTAGTTGTGTTTTTTCTTGTTTTTTTTTAAAGAAAGGCCTTTGGTTCAGAGTTGTCTTGTCAGGGAGCCCCTGGGATCAGACAGGGGTCATTTAAAGGCTGGTGGGCAGAGACCCCTCACCTTCCTTTGCAGCGAATGAAGGGGGGAGGTTTGTTTCCTCTTCTGCAGACTGATAATACTAAAACAAACAACAAGAATCCACCCTTGATAATAAAGACAAAACTCCTTTTTCTATTTCTACTACATGCCCAACTCTTCATCCAACACTGCAGTGATTTACATCTCCTTCCAGACTTGCCAAAATGCATGAAGTAAGAGATATTTAACAAAAATAAGATGATAATCTTAAAGCATCTGTTCTGTTTCTTTTCCCTCTCTCTCTCATAATTTAATAACAGGCAGTTAGTCAATTTCTATAGGTAATCCATCTAAGCCCAAACATGTAGAGGATGTGGAAGGTTTCGATCACCCGGAGCTCCACAGCTACATGCCATAGTTATGATGCTTCTGGTCTTGTATGGTAACTTATTTGACTAGATCAACAGCATGGGATCTTTCTGTAGTTAGTCCTGTGTGTGTCCCTCTCCCTAGTCTCAGTAGGAAGGCTGTACTTCATTGCTAAGTGTTCTAATATAAATCTGGTGATTCTAATTTCATGAAAAAGCAAAACCTGCAGAACGTGTATCCTGCTGAAACTAACTTGATCCTCTCTTTAGCATTGACGTCTATATTTGTTGTTCACATATATGCCTGTTCAAATACAATATCTTGACAGTTGTTATATTTATGTTGTGTAATAAATGTGCTGGGTTTATATTCTTTTGACAAACATTTTTTTTTTTTTTTTACTTTTGTTGTGGAGGCACAGTTGGTTGCTAAACGCACAGGCATGGAAATGTAAGACATTTTTCTTTTTTTTTTTCTCTTCCTTCCATGGTTTGTACTGTAACAGCCCATTTTATTTCAACCTTCCTACACTTTTTGTCTCCGTCTGCTTGACATGCAGATACCTGCCCTGAATATCTGTTGTTATTGTGCCTCTCTTTCTTCTTTCTTTCTGTTTCTTCTTTTCTTTTTTTTATTACTTATTTCTCTGTTGTATCAGCCCGGTGTTGGTACCACAGTTCTGCTTGTAAACATGTTAGTCTGGTTATGTTTATTGATTTTTAATATCAAAATAATAAAATCTTTAGCACCCCAAAACCATTTGTTCTGGTTTATTAAAAATGTTGTATTTAACCGTTTATGTCAAACAGGATAAAACATTTGAATTAGTGCGTGCGTGCGTGCGTGCGTGCGTGCGTGCGTGCGTGCGTGCGTGCGTGCGTGCGTGCGTGCGTGCGTGCGTGCGTGCGTGCGTGCGTGCGTGCGTAATAATCCTATCAAAGCTCCACCTGAAGTGTATCTAGAGTGGGGGAGGGGGGGGGAGGGGGGGGAGGGAACCCCGCCACCTGAGAGACCAGAGGCCGACAAGGAAGAACCCGGAACCCGGATCCCAGGCCACCAGCAACCCCACAGAGGGGAGAAGAGGGCGGGAGGAAACCCACCGCCAGCGAGGCCCGCCTCCCCCCCAGCGGCAGCCGAGGGGACCCGCGAGCGCCCCTGCTGTTGAGTGCATGTGGCTAATGCAATAAAAACATGGAGGGGGAGGTCAGGGTATCATATTTGACAATGACCTCCCCCTCCAAGACGCTAAGTATTCTTGTTAAGTGTATTTATTAAATCTTGAGTGTGCGGTGTCTAAGGTGTTATTAAAATCGTGGGGTGGGGAGTACCGGGGCACGCGGGACAGTGTCCCCCACGCCCCGGATCCCCCGCCACCTCGACCCCTCGGACCTATGTGTGTGTGAATCGTGTAGGGGGAGCGGAGGCCGAAGCCAGGAGGCAGGGCCAGCGGAACTGGCCCCGGTAGGCGCCCACGCTCCCCCGCCGGCCGTCCAGGTCGACGGGGGTCGGCCCGCCGGGCCAGAGCCCCACCGCACCTCCATGAGCGCTGGATCCCCCAGGCGGAGGGGGAAATGGCCCAACATCCGTCCATTCATACTGATGACTGGGGTTCAAAACTAACCCCCCCCCCCCCCATAGACCCCCAAGGCTCCCAAGAATAAGTAATTTTTATGCATTTGCATGGGCCGGAGCTTCGGGAGCTGCGTGCTGGCCTGCGGTCCCCACCCCTGGTCATCCCGTTGCTGGCCCCCCTTCTCCTCCCTTTTCTCTCTCTGCAGGTGGTCGTGGGTGGCTTGTAGCTTGCATTACGGAGCACAAGTCTTTCCCTGACCCTGCACCCCAACCTGGGACTTGCTGATTGGGCCGGAGCTTCGGGAGCTGCGTGCTGGCCTGCGGTCCCCACCCCTGGTCATCCCGTTGCTGGCCCCCCTTCTCCTCCCTTTTCTCTCTCTGCAGGTGGTCGTGGGTGGCTTGTAGCTTGCATTACGGAGCACAAGTCTTTCCCTGACCCTGCACCCCAACCTGGGACTTGCTGATTGGGCCGGAGCTTCGGGAGCTGCGTGCTGGCCTGCGGTCCCCACCCCTGGTCATCCCGTTGCTGCTTCCACCTGCCTGCTGTGCTGTTGCCGTCCCTGACCCACCAGTCTGGCCCTCGGCAGGAGGGTCCCCCCTTATGAGCCTGGTCCTGCTCAAGGTTTCTTCCCTCCTAAAGGGGAGTTTTTCCTTGCCACTGTTTGGCTTAAGGTTTTTCTCCCACTAGGGGAGTTTTTACCTGCCATTGTTTATGTAATAACTGCTCGGGGGTCATGTTCTGGGTATGGGTCTCTGGAAAGCGTCTAGAGACAACTCTGTTGTATTAGACGCTATATAAATAAAATTGAATTGAATTGAAATTGCATTTAAAGATTTTGTTTGACCTTTCTGTGATGTAGGACTAGGGCCTAACCATCCGGTATATTTAATTATTTATTTATTTTACTTTGTAAGTTCTTAACTTTAAGTTTTTAATTTATATTCTCATTAAATATTCCTAATTGTACTCTATATACATGTTGATGATTGATTAATAATAAAATAAAGTAAAATAAAATGAGTAACGCGGAACATTTTCTAACCGTATTTTGAGCCTCTGTGCTCGCCGTACCAAAACAACAATGGCGTCTTCAGCGGACGTGCAAGTTCGAATCTGTGGACAAGAAATCATAAAATACGATCTGGAAATAAAAGCTCTCATTCAGGTAAGAGGTCAAACATGCCATATGTCTGTGGGTTTCATTTTGGTCCGTAATGAGGTGTCAGTTCTGTTATTAAACATGTATAAACGTTGGAAACAGGACCAGACTAACAGGTCCTGTCGTACTTTATTCCCCCCCAGGAGTGTAAGAAGGGTGTATTTCTGTTTTCACAATAGCTATACAATTGTCATTTTTAATATTTTGGTAAAGTAAAAGAAAAAAGCCCAGTGAAAATCATCCGTGTTTGTAGACGTGATCAGTGTTTGATAAAGTAGTTAATACTCTGTTACATAAACAGCAGTTACATGGAACTCCTGTTTGACTTGAGCAGCTTATTTGTGGCAACACGAGTACAAAAGGAATTCTTCCACATATGAACATTTATATACTGCACTACATTACTCCAGTAGCTGCAGTTTCCAGTTATTTTGATGCAGAACTTCACAAACTTAACATGGCCAATAATAGTAGTCAAAATATTGTCTTCCTATAATACTGTATGTTCATGCCGCTTGTTTTCTTGCGTTTGACATTAAAATGTCCAGGTTTTTTTTCTTTTACCTTACTCTGTGTGTTTGTTTTTGTTCAAACTGTCAGGTAACATTTTAGTATTCAGCTAACCTTAAGAAGTGATAACTATGTGTTGTCTGTAGGACATAAGGGATTGTCCTGGACCTCAGCTGGCTCTTACAGAACTCAACTCTCAAGTCAAAGAGAAATTCAACAACCTGAGGCTCAGGATACAGGTCAGAAACACATCTAAATCACGCAGCATCCGGCACATTTCTTTTGTGATGTGATTTATGTTGTTGCTGCTGCTGTCAGGATCTGGAGCAGATGGCCAGAGAGCAGGACAGAGACACGGACCGGGTGGCGATTAACGCAGAGACGGAGGGCCAGCGACGGCAAATGCTGAGGTCTCTGGACACGCAAAAATAATAGTTTTATGTGACATTGGACTTCATTAACACCATTCACAATTAAATGTCTTCAAGTGACAGCTTGTTATAGATGAATGTCATCTATATGAGTTGTGATGATCATTTATATTGATAGTTGCTGTGAGCGACAGCATGAATTGTATGGAATTAATTTACAGTAAAAGCTGTTAGGACTTTCAGAGGCAGAAAAATACCAATGATAAAATGAGGAAGCACTACTTGTTGGCTGGGGTTGATAAAGATGAAGAACGTGGAAATGAAACTAATGCAGACAGAATTTTCAATCAATGTGATAACTAGAGCAGAAACTGCATTTCTCATTGGTGTTCTCTGTGTGTGTGTGTCCCCTTATGGATTTAAGCAATCAGACAGCATGGAGGAAAGCAAACCTGGCTTGTAAACTGGCCATAGACAACCAGGAGAAGGAGGAGTTGCTTTGTGGAGGAGAAAACCAAGGCACCAGACAGAGGTTTGTACTGTTTTGCTCAGACCTCTGAAATAGGTACGTTAGATTTATACGGTTCTCACCATTTGGACCCTTTCAAACGGAGATACAACATGGAATCCGTGACCTGTGTACCAATCTCAGCTGGAGCCTAATCTCTTTTTTTTAATCCTTTAGTTCTTTATAATATAAGAAATTTCTCCCTGAATTAAAATAAGATCATTGACAAGTAATTTGTAGGGCTTTTTTTTTATGACTACAAATTTGGTTTGCAGATATTTATTTGGAATGAACCATAATCCAAAGGAGGTAAATGTGTTTGTTTACATGTTCACAATTTTAATTTTGGCTGTCAACATTTACCTGCTTAAATGTTAAAAACCATGTATGATGTATCACACCTTTTGTTTCTGCAGCACTTTTTATCTGTTTAAAATGCTCCGTTTGGGATTATATCTCTTTGAAACACATTTTTTCAAAAGCCCTACCGGTATATTTTCTTTGTATACCCAGATTCCACTGAGTTATTATTGAGAGGCATTAGAGATTGCCACAGCTCTTACTGTTTGTGCCAATTATTCAGCCAAACGTGAATAAATATGAATGCAGCTATTACTTTGTTGTACAGTGGTTTTAAATTGATCTGAACTGGTTCTGTGACATCTGTCACAAGTTATGACTCAAAGCTAATTTGACTAAACATTTTAAGCTTCAGCAAAGAGTTGCATCTACTGTTGCCGATCTGGACTCTGAGGGGACGGTTTCATCCTCTGCTGGTGTTGTGTTTGTGTGTCTCAGGAAGGCAACCAAGGAAAGTCTAGTGGACACTAGCAGCAACATCACAGAGAGTCTGATGTCCATCAGCAGGATGATGTCTGAGCAGGTGAAGCAGAGTGAAGACACTATTGGCTCCCTGGGTAAATGAAACATTTAAAACAAATTTAAACATTTTTTAAATGTTTTAATGGGTCTTTGACACATTTATATTACCAGCCTTTCAAAAGCAAATATAACATTTTCTAATCCATCTTCCTCTCTCCTAAACCACTAATGCTTCTCTTGATCATCGCAGCCACCTCCTCCAGGACAGTGCAGGAGACCAACGACGAGTTTAAAAACATGACAGGAACCATCCACCTCGGGAGGAAGTTGATTCTCAAGTACAACCGACGAGAGCTGACTGACAAGCTGCTCATCTTCCTGGCTCTGGCTCTCTTCTTTGCCACGGTCCTCTACATCCTCAAGAAACGCCTTTTCCCCTTCATTTAAAGAGAGGGATGGGTCCCTATGTGGCTTCTAACACCATACAGTGAGGAGTTTGAGGAGGAACAGAGTATAAGTCTGTGGATTTAGAGGCAGCATCAAACCTGGGTCCTGTTACGCAACGTTAGTGAAAATATGTCACCGGGTAAAATATGCAATAAGTTGGATTTGAAAAAACGCTTTGGTGGGTTTTTTTTTTCGTTTTTTTTTGTACTTTTATAAGGTAACTTATGCAGGAATCCATAACTGAAGGGACAACAGCTTCCCACTGCCAGATTATTATAATTATTTTTAAAAGGGATTATGCAGCTTTTTAGTGACTATCCTCTTGATCTAACCGTTTGTACCCTCTGGGATAATAGTGTGGACATTCCAATAATCTGCCCCTTCAGGAGTTCATGACATGGGGCAGATTCTTTTAAAAAGAGGGTTTTTCGTGGTCGGATGCTGATTGTTGGGAAAATACATTTGATACTGGTGTCCTAAAACTTCACTCAGCATTTGCAACTAACGGTCACAACGTAGAGTAAGCGTAGTTCTTTTAATTTATTCTTGTTTTCTTTTTTCTAACATGCGTTCAAGAGAGGAACCATGTATGCTAGTCTGCTCTGGCTGACTGTTCCAATAAGGATGTACCTGTTCTAAACTTTCTAATCAGGCATCGAGGGGACTTTTATTAAGCTAAATTATTCCTCATACCTTCCTCCATGATCCACGAGGAGCTTGGAGGGAGGAGACACAGGTGAATTCTATGTGGAGAAGTGGTGTGATGTTTCAATCCTGCATCTTCACATTTACCACACATTTGGATGTAACTTTAAAGTGACACAGTGAAACTGAAAACTTCATTTTACAACCCCTGCTTTGTCATCCTTACATTGCTTCTCGAATCTTACTCATCTGTGGAGGACCTTAAATATAAAACAGTTACGAGGGTGATGGGAGAAAATAAAAAAGAACCCAGACTACTACACTGGGTCCACAGGCTCCTGTCATGCAGTTATCTTGTTGGTTGGTAGATGTCTGACATTTTCCAATTTTTGCTGGACTCTGTATATGATGATAATATGATCTGATTGTATAAATAAAGATTAACATTTGAAACAAATCAAGGGAGGCATTCTTCAGTCAGAATACCAAACATGTCACCGTTAAGGATACAACACTGGATTTTTGTGAGGATCTTTTAACAAAAAATAAAACTAAATTAACACACTTCTCTATTTTTTACGACATTATGGTTTAATTAAGACAATTTACAGGTGAGTTATGTAGATTTCTCAAAAAAACAAATTGGTCTGAATAAAATGTGACTGTTAACATTATACAATTAAAAATAAACATGACTAAAGACTGTTTATTTTTCTATAAACTGCACCTTGATTGTCAACAGCATTTCCCCTAATTGTGTGTCACCTGCATGGCTGACAGAACAATATAACAATCTTCATAAATACAAAATATAGACTTAAATATCTGGAAAAGTGATTTTGCCGTTAGCTGCAGATGAACTTCAGAGAAATTCTCTGTAGTGTTGGTGTGCATGTCCTCAAACTTAGTTTACTGAAAGGTGAGGTAGATAACATACTTTCATCTTTATACAAAGTAATGCTGAGAAAAGTCTGAATATAAAGACATATCCAACAGAATGAACAAGTTATGCTGTATTGCTTTCACCAACAGCATTTTAGTTTCTTAAAGCTACAACTTTTACTAATTCTATTACTAAAATAGTAAGGGCATAATGGTCTTTGTGTACCCTGTTTTTGTATCTCTGTGTAATGTCTATGATGCTGTGACATTGGATTGATTAGACACAGGGAAACCAGATTCAGGAGCGGTATGGATCTGCCTGAGCCCGGTCCGGTCCTGTGTTTCCATCCCGGTGGTTGTTTGCTGCTGCAGGAGTCCCACGGCGGTGCTGCTCTGCTGCTGCTGCAGGAGTCCCGTGGCCGTGCTGCTCTGCTGCTGGGCCTCTGGCTGGCTCCCAGGGCAGATGCTGGTGAAGCTGCTGCACAGTTCACCCCAGTGCTGCTCACACTGCCCCTGCAGCCTCCGTCCAACCCACACCCTCACCTCGTCTCCACACTTCAACAGGAAGTTCATCAGTTCCATGTGTGGCCTGGTGAAACAGGGGCAACACTTTACCATCAACGCATAACCGAGGACATGTTTTAGATTGAATTATTTCCAAGGGTCTTAATATCTCAGAGGTTGTGGTGAACAATGTTGCTCTGTCTGATCACTACTGTGTTTTGTTCAAAATGACCACTGTTGCCAATCCTATGAAAGGTGAAGCAGAGGTAATCAGAAAGCTTTATATAAATGATAACACCTGTGCATTATTCACTCAGGATTTTACACCATCACCAACCCTTCCCTCAGTTCTAGTTGATGACCTTGTTAACAGTTTTAATTCCAATGTTATGACTGTTATTGATTCTATCGCCCCAATTAAGACCAAAGTTCTGTCCGGGAAGAAAAAGTCACCCTGGAGAAACGCCACACTGGTTAAAGCACAGAGAAGGGTATGTAGACAAGCAGAACGCAAGTGGCGCAAAAACAAACTCCAGGTATATTACAACATTTATAAAGAGAGTCTTCGCAACTATAACCAGAAACTGAAGAATGCAAGGCAATCGTATTTTTCAGAGATTATCGATAGAAACAGTAATAATGCTCGCACACTGTTTTCTGTGGTAGACAGACTGACAAACCCCACAGCCTCAATCCCCCCTGAACTGCTGTCAAAAAAGGCCTGTAACGACTTCTTTGACTTTTTCACAAACAAAATATTACAGATAAGACAAATAATGTGCAGCTCCAGCTCAGGAATGATAACACCCTGGCCTTCCCATCCTCTAGTAAAGCTGGGACAGTTCAGCGTTTTAAATTACAAAACCCTAACGGAAACAGTTTCAAAATTAAAGCCCACAACATGCTGTCCTTATATTCTGCCTTCAAACTTTTTTAAAACAGTTTTTAACTGCATAGCTCCGTATGTATTGCAGATAATAAATACTTCTCTTCAAACAGGCCAGTTTCCTCGGGCCTTGAAAACTGCAGTAATAAAACCTCTTCTTAAAAAATCAAATCTGGATGCTACAACACTTAGTAACTATAGGCCAATATAAAATCTGCCATTTTTGGGGAAAATCATTGAAAAGGTTGTTTTCCAGCAAATCCATGCTTTTATGATGCAAAACTCACTGTGAACCAAATCACTCACTGTGAACCAAATCACTCACTGTGAACCAAATTTACCCAAGGGTACTGTAATAAATCTATCTATCTATCTATCTAAACAACCTTTTTAACGCATTTCATTCTGGATTTCGGCCACACCACAGCACTGAGACTGTACTCATCAAAGTCTTAAATGATATTCATCTGAATAATGAATTAGGCAAATCCTCTGTTCTGGTATTATTGGATCTCAGTGCTCCATTAGACACAGTTGATCATAACATTCTTCTCAGCAGACTGGAAAAGTGGGTGGGACTTACCGGCACTGTGCTTCAATGGTTCAAATCTTACTTGCAAGATAGGGCCTTTTTTGTGTCAATTGGAAACCATGAGTCTGAGAGAATCAAGATCACATTTGGGGTTCCTCAAGGGTCCATTCTCGGACCGCTTCTATTTAACATCTATATGTTACCCCTAGCTCAGATTATGGAACATCACAACATTTCCTACTATACTTATGCCGATGACACACAGCTCTATATTTCAGTGTCACCATATGACACAGTCCCCTACTCTCATTGAGTAACTGTATTCACCAAATCAATGAGTGGATGTGCCAGAATGTTCTCCAGCTAAATGCAGAAAAGACAGAGGTGATCATTTTTGGCCCTAAAAATGAAAGGGAAAAGATCAGCGCTCACCTTGGCTCCATGTCATTGACAGCTACAAATCAAGCCAGAAATCTTGGTGTAATTATTGACTCAGACCTGAATTTCAACAGATATCTAAAGATTATCACTAAATCTGCCTATTACCACCTGAAAAACATTGCTAGAATTAAGGGGATTCTGTCTAAACAAGACATGGAAAAACTTATTCATGCATTCATTTTCAGTAGGTTGGATTATTGCATTATCGCATTGCCGGCAGTAGATCAGACTTGTTCCCCGTGCATGTTGGACTCCGGCAGGGCTGCCCTTTGTCACCGGTCCTGTTCATAATTTTTATGGACAGGATTTTTAGGCGCAGCCAGGGGCCGGAGGGGATCCGGTTTGGGAACCTCAGGATTTCATCTCTGCTTTTTGCAGATTATGTTGTCCTGTTGGCTTCATCGGACCGGGACCTTCAGCATGTGCTGGGGCGGTTTGAGGCCGAGTGCGACACGGCAGGGATGAGAATCAGCACCTCCAAAACCGAGGCCATGGTTCTCCACCGGGAAAGGGTGGCGGGCCTTTTCCGGCTGGTTTGAGAAGTCCTGCCTCAGGTGGAGGAGTTCAAGTATCTCGGGATCTTGTTCACGAGTGAGGGAACGATGGAGCGTGATATTGACAGACGGATGGGTGCAGCATCCGCAGTTATGCGGTCGATGTACCGGACCGTCGTGGTGAAGAGGGAGCTGAGTCGAAAGGCGAAGCTCTCGATTTACCGGTCAATCTACGCACCTACCCTCACCTATGGTCATGAACTTTGGGTAGTGACCGAAAGGACAAGATCACGGATACAAGCGGCCGAGATGAGTTTCCTCCGCAGGGTGGCTGGACGCTCCCTTAGAGATAGGGTGAGGAGTTCGGTCACCCGGGAGGAGCTCGGAGTCGAGCTGCTACTCCTTCACATTGAGAGGAGTCAGCTGAGGTGGCTTGGGCATCTGTACCGGATGCCTCCTGGACGCCTCCCTAGGGAGGTGTTCCAGGCATGTCCCACCGGGAGGAGACCCCGGGGAAGACCCAGGACACGCTGGAGAGACTATGTCTCTCGGCTGGCCTGGGAACGCCTCGGACTCCCCCCGGAAGAGCTGGAGGAAGTGTCTGGGGTGAGGGAAGTCTGGGCATCCCTGCTGAGGTGAGGCTGCTGCCCCCGCGACCCGGGAACGGATAAGCGGGAGAAGATGAGTGAGTGACTGAGTGTAAAGCACTTTGAATTACCTTGTGTTGAATTGTGCTATATAAATACACTTGCCTTGCCTTGCCTTCTTCCTCATTGTCCTTGTGGTCAAGAACCCCCAACACAAAAATGGTTTGGCCGCTGATCAAAATTTGATGTTATCATTTAATTCAACCATTAGAATGGTCAAAATGTCCGGTCAGCACAAGTCCGGTGCTCAGAAAAGAAGAGAAAAGAGAAGAAGAGAAGAAGAAAATAGAGGCCTCAGAGATTCTCTACACAAATCTTTTAAAAAGGTGGTGATGGTGAAGCTGGAATTAATAAAGTCAGCGTAGAGCAGGTAAGAAACAGCGCAGCCGACGTTTACCAACCTTGTAACTTAACCTAACTGGCTAGTTCTAATGTTAACGTCCATTAGCTTGTATAAAAACCTGAAGAGCAGAGGGAGAGGAGAGGAAGAGGGAGAAGGAGAGATCCGGGCGCAGGGGGGCCCATCTTAGATTATTTTGTCCGGGGCCCCGGCAAGACTGTCAGCTGGCCTGCTAATACCACTAACATAGTATTATCACTAACTAATATTACCACTAACATAGCAATACCACTAACTAGTATTACCAATAACATAGTAATACCACTAACTAGTATTACCAATAACATAGTATTACCACTAATATAGTATACCATCAACATAGTATTAACATTAACTAGTATTACCACAAACTAGTATTACCACTAACATAGTGATGCCACTAACTAGTATCACCAGTATCTGGTACTGCCACTAACTAGTATTACCACTAAGTAGTACTATCACTAACTACTATTGTTCAATTCAATTTTATTTATATAGCGTCTAATACAACAGATGTTGTCTCTAGACGCTTTCCAGAGATCCAGAACATAAACATAAACATAAACATAAACATAAACATAAACATAAACATAAACATAAACCCCCGAGCAATTATTATATAAACAAAGGCAGGTAAAAACTCCCATAGTGGGAGAAAAGCCTTAAGCCAAACAGTGGCAAGGAAAAACTCCCCTTTAGGAGAGAAGAAACCTTGAGCAGGACCAGGCTCATAAGGGGGGACCCTCCTGCCAAAGGCCAGACTGGGGGAGTGGGGAACGTCAGCAGCACACAGCAGGCAGGTGGAAGCAGCAGCGGGATGACCAGGAACGATGGACAAAAATGATAGCTATGACATTTTTATAATAAATAAAAAATGGAGAAGAGAGGCAGGGAAAAGGAGAGGAGAAGAAGGGTGAGAGGCACCGCCCAGTGGATCATGTCGGTGCCCCCCTGCAGCATAAGCCTATAGCAGCATATCTACCACCAAGCTATATTTGAGACTAACTATTATAGTTTTGTTCTATAGCTGCAACTATGACTACTGACTCTAACACACTAGAGTTTACACAACCTAGAGATTTACCAACACCAGCTAGAGGTTTACTAAACACTAACTATAGGCTTTACTAAACAGAAAGGTTTTAAGTTTAGTTTTAAAGGTGGAGGTGGTGTCAGCCTCCTTAACCCAGATTGGAAGTTGGTTCCAAAGTAATGGTACCTGATAGCAGAACGCCCGCCCTCCAAATCTACATTTTTATTGTCACTTACATAGTAATACATCTATTACCAATAACTCATATTACCACTATCTAGTATTACCACTAACTAGTAACACCACTATCTAGTATTACCACTAACTAGTAACACCACTATCTAGTATTACCATCAACACAACATCAGTGCAAAGTTCCAAGACCAAAACAAACCAGGTAAAAAAACTTTACATTTTAAATAGTGAAATATATTTCTGCATATAACTGCATATTTTGTTCCTCACCCGGCAGGAAACAGCAGGTGGAACTGGACCAGGTTTCCCATGGTTTCCATGTGGTCCTGCAGAGCTCGGCAGACATGGTGTTTGGTGTAGCACTCTCTCTGCAGCGAGAACACCATCTCCTTGACGGCAGAGCAGCGCCGGCTCACGCAGCCGAAGCGCTGCCGCAGCCCCAGGGCCATGCACCGCAGAGCATCCTTCACACACGACTTGCCCTGCCACGGGAGGAAAGCAAGGACATCACTTCTTAAAAGGTCTGCACTGTTCTGGGGGAGTTTTGCATTTAGTTACAGCAGTGTCACCTGACATAGTTAAATCTTTGATTATATACAATATAAGTATAGTTTAAAACTTAAAATCATATCAAAATACGCCCAAGAATTTCATCCAGTCCACATCCAGAAACGACTGATAGCTGGCTGAACTTCCACAACATTGTGATATTGTAAATGTAAATCTGGCATGATCCGTTCATGGACTCCAGGCAGCGGTAGGAGGGAGGATTAGCATCCAGTTCAACCCTTTTTTTCCTGGCTTGGATGCCGATGATTCTTCAGTGTGTTCAATAAAGACATAAAGAGAACAATTGTTTGTTTAGTCAGATTTTGGACTGAGTTATAATGAACATCCCATTTTAAGAGCCATCAGAAAAGAAATTCTGTTCATTTCAAAAGGATTTGGAAATGTTTTCTTGAAATCATATACAGTCTGTAACCCCCCAAGGATCCGTATTACATCATCTACTGTTCCTGTTCACTCTGGGGACACGAGACTTACATCACTTTCTTTTGCATTTCTATTCTAGTAAAGTGGACACGCTGTTCCATCTCTCATTTCAAATCCCCACCCGGATTGTTCTGAAACCAATGCTACCATGCATGTCTATATACTTCTCCTTATATAACAAACATTCCTCCCCAACGATCTGAATGACTGATGAGATTAAATGAAATAGTATGGCTACTCTGACTGCCCAAAGTGTCTGTCGAGCTTGGTGTCATGCTGTCACTGCAAGGGCGGTCTGAAGAGACATGACTTTTGACTCATTTGGTTTGTTGGAGTGTTTGGTGCTGATCCCCACCTGTGAGTCGTAGCGCCCCGCATTGTGCAGCAGAGTGAGGCATATGTGGTGCAGCCCTTGGATCTGGCAGGAGTTGTTGTTGAAACACTGAAACATCCCACAGCCGACATCCCCTGAACTCACCAAGCAGCTCTGAATCTCCACTGAGAGAGAGACAAAGTGTGAATGATCATTAGTTTCCCAACACTGAGATGTCAGAGGCAGCTGCATCTCCCAAATCATTTGAATTAAGATCACACATATGGTATCATCTGGGACTTCATGTAAAACCTAACTATTGTTTTTGCTGATCCAGGTGTAGGCGTGTAATGACAAAACACAAGCTCAGAATATTATATATCACGGACAAACTGCAAGTTCTTAGAAACCTTAACAAAAATGTCGTCTCTGAAAGACGTTGCCCTTACAGAAACTGGTCACTACATCCAAATGGATGAGCAGTTTAACAGATCAGCCGGATTTAAGATGTTCCTGTGTGTGGGTCTCTGCCATCCTGCGGGTGATGTGCAGCCTGGTGCGGAGGGAATGTGCTTGGACAGGATGGAGTCACTGGAGCTGCGAGTTGAATTACAGCCTTCAACAGAGCAGGACGGCAAACAGAGAGAGGAGTGCACAGCAGAGACTCAGACTTTTTACTGCCAGTGTCTGACATGCTTCCAGCTGACAACGCATGGAATAACTCATGCATTTGGGGTAATAGTTTCAGTGGGTTTAAAAGGTAAACAAAGGCTCAATTCATCCTGAAAATACATTTTCAAAGTTTTAAGCATCATGAGAGCTTTTGTGGACTTCTTATAATAACTTTGTACATTTTCAAAAAACAAAACAAAAACAAACAAAAAAAACTACATTTTCACATCAGTCTTATTTGAATGAGGGACCACAAGACCAGCACTCTGTGGATGAGGATGATCTGAGTGGACTCACCTGCGCTCTGCAGAGAGAAGCGCTTCTTCACTTGGCTCAGCTTGTCCTGGACACTGGGCAGATCCAGAGCCAGCAGCGGGGGACACACCACCAGCAGCAGCAGCACAGCAGTCCGAGTCATCGTCCCACCGGAGGATACAGCCCGGGTTTAAACACTTCTTCCTCGTGTAAGGCTTTATTCTGTTCCAGCGGATGAAGCTGCGGGAGTGAGGGGCGTCATGAAGGCTGCGTTATAAAGCGGCTGGAGAAATGCGCGTTCACCAGTGAAGGAGCTGGAGACTCCACCAATCACACCACACACCCGGGGACGCGCAGCACCCGTGCAGCTGCAAGTCTGACACTGGCGTGATACGATCAAACAAGCAAAATATCTCATTTATGCGTTTGAGTAAACTTGTAGATCAGAGGATGAGCAGACAGTAGGAACAGAGTCTGCAGAGGTTTATGGAAGGTTTAATAAGTGAGGGGCCTGCATGGAGCTGTGTGTGTGTGTGTGTGTGTGTGTGTGTGTGTGTGTGTGTGTGTGTGTGTGTGCGTGTGTGCGCGTGCGTGCGTGCGTGCGTGTGTACTTTTGAAGTATTTTCTAAAAATATGAGCCATCTTTGTGTGGGTTTTCAAACATTGATCTATTTTGTGAAATCTTGTGTTATTTCTTTAAACAAGCAGATTTCCCACGATTAAATGCTCCGTCTTAACCCTACAGGACTGTCTCAGAAAATTAGAATATTGGGATTTTCTGTAATACAATTACAAAAACAAAAATGTCATACATTCTGGATTCATTACAAATCAACTGAAATATTGCAAACCTTTTATTATTTTAATATTGCGGATCATGGCTTACAGCTTAATAAAACTCAAATATCCTATTCAATTCAATTCAATTCAATTTTATTTATATAGCGTCTAATACAACAGAGTTGTCTCTAGACGCTTTACAGAGACCCATACCCAGAACATGACCCCCGAGCAGTTATTACATAAACAATGGCAGGTAAAAACTCCCCTAGTGGGAGAAAAACCTTAAGCCAAACAGTGGCAAGGAAAAACTCCCCTTTAGGAGGGAAGAAACCTTGAGCAGGACCAGGCTCATCAGGGGGGACCCTCCTGCCGAGGGCCAGACTGGTGGGTCAGGGACGGCAACAGCACAGCAGGCAGGTGGAAGCAGCAACGGGATGACCGGGGGTGGGGACCGCAGGCCAGCACACAGCTCCCGAAGCTCCGGCCCAATCAGCAAGTCCCAGGTTGGGGTGCAGGGTCAGGAAAAGACTTGTGCTCCGTAATGCAAGCTACAAGCCACCCACGGCCACCTGCAGGACAAAAGAGAGAAAAGGGAGGAGAAGGGGGGGCCAGCAACGGGATGACCAGGGGTGGGGACCGCAGGCCAGCACGCAGCTCCCGAAGCTCCGGCCCAATCATCAAGTCCCAGGTTGGGGTGCAGGGTCGGGGAAAGGTTGAGAAGGGGCAGGGCCAGGGAGAGGAGTCTTGAGGGACGAACATTCTCCCCCGCCCAAAAGGGGCCGTTACCCTGCCCCCCTCACTCCCACACTGCAGGTTCCGGTGTCCGGCAAAGGATGCTGCAACATGGACAAAAGAGAGAAAAGGGAGGAGAAGGGGGGGCCAGCACAAGAAACCACAGGAGCGACTCTGACACACTAAAGTTTACACTACCTAGAGATTTACCAACACCAGCTAGAGGTTTACTAAACACTAACTATAGGCTTTACTAAACAGAAATGTTTTAAGTTTAGTTTTAAAGGTGGAGGTGGTGTCAGCCCCCTTAACCCAGATTGGAAGTTGGTTCCATAGTAGTGGCGCCTGATAGCAGAACGCCCGCCCTCCAAATCTACATTTAGATACTCTAGGAACTACAAGTAAACCTGCACTCTGAGAACGGAGAGCTCTGACAGGAACATAAGGCACTATCAGGTCTTGCAAATAATGCGGAGCTAAGCCGTTTTGGGCTTTATACGCAAGTAATAAAATTTTAAATTGGATTCTGAATTTTACGGGTAACCAATGGAGCGATGCTAACACTGGAGAGACGTGGTCTCTCCTGCTAATTCCTGTCAGTACTCGTGCTGCTGCATTTTGGATCAGCTGGAGCCTATTCAGCAAATTACTTGGACATCCTGCTAACAACACATTACAGTAATCTAGTCTAGAAGATACAAACGCATGAACTAGTTTTTCTGCATCACTCTGTGAGAGGATTTTCCTAATCTTTGCAATATTACGGAGATGGAAAAAGGCTATTTTACAAACCTGATTGACATATGGTTTAAACGACAAATCCTGATCGAAAATAACACCAAGATTTCTCACAGTTGCACTGGAAGCCATCGCAACACCATCTAATCCCTTCCTAAGATGCTCTGGACCAAGAATGATAACCTCTGTTTTATCTGAATTTAGAAGCAGGAAATTTCTGGACATCCAGTCCTTGATGTCCCTAAGACATGCCTGAAGTTTAACTAACGGTTCTGTTTCATCCGGCTTCATAGACAAATAGAGCTGCGTATCATCAGCATAACAATGAAAATGTATGCCGTGATTCTGGATTATACTTCCCAACGGCTGCATGTATAAACTGAACAAGATTGGCCCTAGCACTGAACCCTGCGGAACACCATAACAGACCCTTGACTGTTCTGAAGAAACCTCATGTACATGAACAAACTGGAACCTGTCAGATAGGTATGATTTAAACCAACATAGAGCTGTCCCTTTAATCCCAACAACATGCTCTAACCTGTGCAGTAAAATGCCATGATCTATAGTGTCAAAAGCAGCACTGAGGTCCAGTAGAACCAGTATGGACACTAATCCCTTATCTGAGGCCATAAGGAGGTCATTCGTGACTCGAACAAGTGCTGTCTCTGTGCTATGATGCATTCTGAACCCTGACTGAAAGACTTCAAACAGATCATTTCTATACAAATAGTCACATAACTGGCTTGAAACTGCCTTTTCCAGAATTTTAGACACAAATGGAAGGTTGGAAATTGGTCTATAATTAGCCTAGGTGTCTGGGTCAAGAGAAGGTTTTTTAAGTAAAGGTTTATTTACTGCGACTTTGAAAACCTGTGGTACATATCCTAAACTTAGGGATAAGTTAATTTGGTCCAGTATTGTCGTACCAATAAGAGAAAAAATATGTTTGAATAGTCGAGTCGGGATGGGGTCTAACATACATGTGGTTGACTTAGCTCTATTAACGAGTGAAGTCAGCTCAGGGAGGTCTATAGGATCAAAACAATCTAGAGACAAGTCAGAGCCTAGGGAAGTCGCTAAAGCTGAAGAAACACCTACAACCGGCTGGTTGATTTCTTCTCTAATTCTCGCGATTTTACTGTTGAAGAAGCCCATAAAGTCCTCACTACTGAGAGCTGCAGGAATGCACGGCTCAACAGAGTTGTGACTCTTTGTCAGCCTGGCTACAGTGCTGAACAGAAAACGTGGGTTACTTTTGTTATCCTCTATCAACGTTGAATAATAAGCTGTTCTGGCTTTGCGAATGGCTTTTTTATATACTATTAGAATATCTTTCCATTCACGATGAGAGTCTACAGACCTACAAGAGTACCACTTCCTTTCCATTTTACGCACGTTTTGTTTCAACATGCGGATATCTGAATTATACCAGGGAGTTAAGCTCCTGTGGCTAGAAACCCTCCTTTTCAAAGGAGCAACTTCATCTAAAGCTGAATGCAACAAATCAGCAGTGTTACTAGCAAGGAAATCAACATCTGCAGAGGTAGAACCCAGGTCACTGGCCTCGACTACATCACTATTTCGCACTGTCGTAAGATAAGCAATGGCCTCCCTAAATTTAACAATAACTTCATCAGACAAACATCTGCTAAAATAATACCTCCTATTTTGCACTTCAACATCAACAAAATTAAATTCAAACGTTATTAAGTAATGGTCGGATAAAAGGGAGTTTACAGGTGACACCAACAGACCATCAGTTTCAACACCGTAGGTGAGAACGAGATCGATGATTAAAACAGTGCGTCGGTTTATCCACTTTTTGTGAGATACCCATTGATTCTAGAAGAGAATCGAAGGCTAATTTAAGATTATCGCTTTCAACATCCATATGAATGTTAAAATCACCCACTATGATGAATTTATCTGTGCTGATCAATAATCCAGAAAGGAAATCCGAAAATTCAGACAAAAACTCCAGATACGCACCAGCAGGGGGCCGGTACACTACCACTAACACAACTGGCTTCTCTGATTTCCGGCTCGGAAATTTCAGACCAAGCATGAGGCTTTCAAATGTATTATAGTTGCACTTAGGTTCAATTTTTGTTTCGAGACCGGAGTTATAAATTGCTGCGACTCCTCCGCCTCGGCCCGTGCTTCTAGGAATGTGATGATTAAAGTAGCCGGGCGGAGTTGATTCATTCAAACTAACATACTCTTCCTCCTGTAACCATGTTTCTGTTAAGCAGAAAATATCACTCCTGCTCTCTGTAATTATATCATTTACTAACAGAGACTTAGAGCTTAATGATCGTATATTTAGTAGTCCGCATCTAATTTTTAGGTCTGTAATTGGTACCAAATGTACATTGGTTTTAATTTTTACAAGGTTATCTTGGTTAACGCCTCTATAACGCTGCACCTGGTGAACTTTTGGAGGGCGGGGAACTGCAACCACTTCTATTTTGCTAGGCACCTCTAACTGACTAAGCCTCGCCTCCAGCCCTGTTAAACTACAGCTCTGCATCCTGGCCTGGACCCTGCATTGTCAGGGGGAGTGTCTAATAACATTGGCCAGATTTCTAGACATAAGAGCTGCACCATCCCGGGTGGGATGAATGCCGTCCCTTCTAATCAGACCGGGCTTTCCCCAGAATGTCTCCCAGTTGTCAATAAAGTCCACGTCGTTTTCTGAACACCACTGAGACAACCAGCGGCGGAGCGAGAGCATGCGACTAAACATGTCATCGCTGGTCAGATTGGGGAGGGGGCCAGAAAAACCTACAGAGTCCGACATGGTCTTGGCGAAGTTACACACCGAGACAATATTCATTCTGGTTACTTCCGACTGGCGAAGACGGGAGTCATTAGCTCCGACATTGATGATAACTTTACCATATTTACGATTACCCTTTGCCAGTAGCTTCAAATTTGCTTCTATGTCGCCCGCTCTGGCCCCCGGGATACACCTAACTATGGTCTCTGGAGTCGGCCTCACATGTCTCACAATAGAGTCTCCAATTACCAGGGTCGGTTTCTCAACAGATGTGTCGCTGAGTGGGTAAAAACGGTTAGACACATGAAGCGGGTGGTGGTGTTCCGTGAGCCCTTTAAGACTAGCCTTCCTCCGAACCGTCACCCAGCTGCCCTGCCTGGCCGGCTGCCGGGGAGCTGCAGGGGAGCGGCTACGCTCAGCTGCTACGGGCCGGTCCGCAGAGGATTCTATCGGACTATGGTCTAGTTGGCCGAACCGGACCTCTAACTGACTGAGCCTCGCCTCCAGCCCTGCAAATAAGCTACACTTTAAGCACTTACCGTCTTCACTAAAGGAGGCAGAGGAATAACTAAACATTTCACACACTGAGCAGGAAAGAGGTGAAGCGGTGGGAGCCGGAGAGGCCATGCTAAGATGCTAACGGAGGCTAACGGACAGAAAATGTATCGGTGATTGGTGACAGTGAAAGTTACGGAAGAGAAAATGAGCGAGTGTTGAAATAAAGACAGTAATGTACCAGATATAGTGCTATTTTACCAGAAAACAGTCTAAGTTTTAGATAAAAAGTCGGGAGAGATCCTATCTCAAAAAATTTGAATATTCTGGGAATCTTAATCTTAAACTGTAAGCCATGATCAGCAATATTAAAATAATAAAAGGCCTGCAATATTTCAGTTGAATTGTAATGAATCTAGAATGTATGAAATTTTTGTTTTTTTAATTGCATTACAGAAAATAAAGAACTTCACAATCACAATATTCTAATTTTCTGAGACAGTCCTGTATACCACTGGAGAAAAGTATATCAAAACTTCTGTTTAAATTTCAACTTAGTTTGGACAACAGTCTCCGATCATCACACACCAAAACCTTTTATTACACTTAAAATGTGGTCCAGTACAAGTTTTAAGTGCGTTACAAGTTAAATCCATTATTATTATTATTATTATTTAAACTTACATGCACTTGGTGTTTTCTGAGCTTTCAAACTGAGGGTCTCGATGGATCCAAAAAAAAAGAAGAGAAAATTGTCACCCTCATTTCAATGAGATTAATGATGAGTGTGTACTCTATGTCTGCGAGAAAAATAAATAAATAAATAAAGGGTAACGGTTTGTTGATATCTCCCATAGTCTGACATTATTTTGTACCTGATAAAATTGGCATCTTTCCATGTTAGAATCATAACTTCTTTTTAAAAAGTGTGCTGTAATTTAAAGTACAGCGGCGGCTGATGAGAGTTCCTGCAGGAGTTTGGGTCTAACGTCTTTATTCAGGGGCCAAGTTGAGAATATAAGCAATGGAATGACCTCCACTGTTCATTGAACTGTCTGGAGCTGCAGAAATAATTAATCAACAACACAAGATAACTTCTAACTACAGACATAGACACTATCGCTGTGTGTGTGTGTGTGTGTGTGTGTGTGTGTGTGTGGGCTCATGCACTTGTTCACTTCCCTCCTACTTCAAAACAAAATCCCACCGCTTCAGTCTTCAACTTTTGATGACCACACAGTGACCCTTTCTCCAAACAGACACGCCTACCTGTACACACAAACCCATATACCCCAAATCGCACATAAATGCCTAGTCTTGTTCAAACAGTGCAGCACCTTCTAAAACTCCTGTGTGTTCATATTGTGAACAACATTTTGCAAGTCTGCCCCCTAACATCTGTTGGCAACACAAAACACACTCAGCTACAGTGCTGCTTTGTGCTCCCCAGCCCTGTGAGGACGCTTCATGATCGGCAGCCTCCTCAACACCGTGTGAGGATGCTACCTCTGCTTTTATTTCATGACATTTCCACGCACCATGCCTGTGTAAATTATAAGCTTTGAAGTTATCCATTATTTAGGAAATAGCAGCTTTGAGTGCCACCAGAGTGCCATTGGCGATGGCTTCAAAACAGTGGCCCCCAAAACCAAGCAAGAGATTTTCACACTCTGACATATTTCCGTTAAAATGTATTACACCCTTGTTGAAAAGAGTTAAATCAATAAAGTTACAATGCTGGAATGTGAAGAAAAGGTGTGCAAACAAAGCTGATATCAGTTGTAAGTCAGAAATGCAAAATTATTGATAGTTAATTGTGAGAGAGCTAACTCCTCTGGACTTTATATGTGAGTTGCTGTTTTTTTTTCTTGTATCAGAACACATCAGTGAAATATCTTGATTCAGATTAACAGAGATATGGTTGTTCTTTGGGAACTGAATAAACTATTAACGTCTTTAGTTAAAGTCATTTCTTTTCAAATGTGTTGGAGCCAAATGCACGTTTTCTTTTCTTTTCTTTTCTTTTCTTTTCTTTTCTTTTCTTTTCTTTTCTTTTCTTTATCTGTTTATTTATTTTTGTGAACTGGATGGCTTTGCTATGACATCATGTCAAACTAAACTGATTGCCATGGTAGCTGATTTATACCTGGCAGTGATGGAAGTTTTCAGCCGTGGCGTGGGAGGAGAGCACATGTTTTTGGGGTTTGTGATGGACTGTACAGGTTAACATTGAACATCTTCATCCTCATTTTTGAAGTATGATACACATTTTTGGCTTGATATGCAAATAAATGGATTGGCACATTAAAAAAGAAAATAACTCTGGATATTAAATTTTATGGACACGCCTGCATCAAACTAAGAAAAGCTTGTTGCCCCTCGCAGTAGAACTACAGTTACAGGCTCTAGAAAAACAGTAATGATTTTCACCAATTTCTTAAAGTGGTCTTATAAGTTTTACCTTTTCAGTCCATCCCAGGATCTACACCTGTATTTAGCTCTAAAGTTAATTACATTAGAAAGGTGGAGTAGCCCTTTTGTTAAAAGACTCACTTCAATGCAGGTACGTGTGTCTTATGAAAACTCACTCTTCAGAGGAACTCCCCATCCTGTGTACCGTCCTTTACTTTTACAGTGTTGAGTTCTTGATAATTTTGGATGAACTCAGCATGTGACGGAAAAAGAAAATACACACAAGACAGAAGACACTGTCTTTTTCAGCCCCCCTCTACTGGCTTGCAGTCAATGAGCTTGTGATCATTTCAATGCCAGGTCCAGGCTATGTATTGACACTGTATCCACTCAGAGACACCCTGACACACTTATTACCAATCAATTCTAAATCCCTGAATGACATCACTTGTCACTTGAAATCCACAACTTGCTGGCTTGACACTCTGCCAACAGGATTTTTCAAGAATGTTTCACATTGTCTGGCCTGAGAACTTTTACAGATTGTAGATACATCTCTTCTTTCAGGCGTCTTCCCCCAAACCCTAAAAACATCAGTCATCGAGCCACTCTTTAAAAAGAACAACTTGGACACATCAGCCGGGTATTGGCTGACATCAAACCTCCCTTTTCTTAGTAAAGTCATAGAACAAACTTTCCTTCAACAACTGCACACCCTCCATTAAATAACTGTTTGTTTTTAAAAAAAAAAAAGATTTTGTTGTGGCTCTCTATTCAAGTTGCAGACAGGAGGTAGAGAGTGAGAGAGAGAACAGGGACAACATGCAGCAAAGGTGTGCAGGCCGGGACTTGAACCTGCGGCCGCTGCAGGAGGACTGTAGCCTCAGTACATGAGCCGCCTCCCTAACCCGCTGTGCCACCGAGTAGCCCATTAAATAACTGTTTTAATGAGTATCAGGGCTGAGACTACTGTGATAGTTAAGGTCTTCAATGACATCCACTTGAACAGAGATGTGGCAACATCTCAGTCCTGGTACAACTGGATCTCATGCTCAAGGTGGACCATAATATCTTACTAGACCGGCTTGACTCTCTGGCACAGTACTGAACTGGTTTGAGTCCTATTTAAAAGACAAGGCAACTATGAATCTGAGCAAACAAAAATAACCTGTGGCACATTGATCAAATGCATTGAAATAATAGTTTTGGACCCAAGGAAGAAAGAAGTCAGCAGTCAGCTTCAGTGATGTTATAACCAACAACCAAGCCAGAAATCTTGGTGTGGTCATGGACCGACCACAATTTCGATGGTCACATTAAGATAGTTGTGAGGTCAGACTTTTAACACTGAAAGAACATGACAAGGATTAAAGAATTGAGGTCTCAGCAGGATTTAGAAGAAATGTGCATCTACATTTATCTTTAGTAGATTTGTACGCTGTGATGTCCTTACAGGTCTCCCTAATAAGTCCATCAGCTAGTTTAGAACGCTGTTGCTCGGGTCCTCAGATCTTTATAGTGGCTACATGTCTGTTAAATAATTGATTCACAATACTACTGTTAATTTATGAAGCACCAAATTATTTTGGACCTACTGGTGCGTTATGAAACAGCCAGAGCTCTCAGGTCTACTTTCTGTTCCCAGTCAGAATTAAACATGTTCAGTTATTGTGCTTCTAACATGTTGGAACAAACTTCCAGAAAACTGCAGCTGTGCTGAAACTCTCAGCTGCTTTAAATCTGCATAAAAAGCTTTTCTATTTGCTGTTGCATATCAAAGCAATTGTTTATTTGCCATACTGCACTGGAACTTTAATTTTGTGCATTTATCTGTTCCATGCTGTTTTAGTTTACTGTAGGTTTTTTTAATCCTACTTTAGATTTACTTTTAAATGTTTATTTTGCATCTTGCTGTATGTTCTTTGTAAAGCACTTTGATTGAACTGCTTTATACATGAAATGTGCTATACATATAAACTGGACTTGCCTTGCCTTCCAGGCCTCGCTGAGCATGTTCAATGTGTAATATAAGTACAGTGCCTTGCCAAAGTATTTGGCCCCCTTGAACTTTGTGACCTTTTGACACATTTCAGGCTTCAAATATAAAGATATAAAACTGCAATTTTTTGTGAAAAATCAACAACAAGTGGGACACAATCATGAAGTGGAACGAAATGTATTGGATATTTCAAACTTTTTTAACAAATAAAAAACTGAAAAAGTGGCCGTGCAAAATTATTCACCCCCTTTACTTTCAGTGCAGCAAACTCTTTCCAGAAGTTCAGTGAGGATCTCTGAATGATCCAGTGTTGACCTAAATGACTAATGATGATAAATGGAATCCACCAGTGTGTAAACACGTCTCCGTCTAAATGCACCGCACTGTGATCGTCTCAGGTCCGTTTAAAGCGCAGAGAGCATCATGAAGAACAAGGAACACACCAGGCAGGTCCCACATACTGTTGTGGAGAAGTTTAAAGCTGGATTTGGATACAAAATATTTCCCAAGCTTTTAAACATCCCAAGGAGCACTGTGCAAGCGATAATATTGAAATGGAAGGAGTATCAGACCACTGCAAATCTACCAAGACCTGGCTGTCCCTCTACACTTTCAGCTCATACAAGGAGAAGACTGATCAGAGATGCAGCCAAGAGGCCCATGATCACTCTGGATGAACCGCAGAGCTCTACAGCTGAGGTGAGAGACTCTGTCCATACGACAACAATCAGTCGTATACTGCACAATTCTGGCCTTTATGGAAGAGTGGCAAGAAGAAAGCCATTTTATTCAAGATATCCATACAAAGTGTGGTTTAAAGTTTGCCACAAGCCACCTGGGAGACACACCAAACATGTGGAAGAAGGTGCTCTGGTCAGATGAGACCAAAATCGAACTTTTTGGCAACAATGCAAGACGTTATGTTTGGCATAAAAGCAACCCAGCTCATCACCCTCAACACACCATCCCCACTGTCAAACATGGTGGTGGCAGCATCATGGTTTGGGCCTGCTTTTCTTCAGCAGGGACAGGGAAGATGGTTAAAATTGATGGGAAGATGGATGGAGCCAAATACAGGACCATTCTGGAAGAAAACCTGATGGAGTCTGCAAAAGACCTGAGACTGGGACGGAGATTTGTCTTCCAACAAGACAATGATCCAAAACATAAAGCAAAATCTACAATGGAAGGGTTAACAAAAAAAATATCCAGGGCCCGGTTTTTCAAAAGTAATCCGCTCGGATTTTGGATAAGGGATTGGATCAAATCATGAAAATGGGTTTTTCAAAAGACAAAACGGATTACGTAATCGGATTAGATCACGTAATCCAATCCTGGTTTTGATCTGGATCAAACCTTCAGTTTGGGTTTTTCAAAACTTTTTAGTAGGATTGGGATCACTTTGATCCAAAAAATCGGGATTAAACTGATCCCATCAGAAGGGTGGATTCAGCGTAGATTTCAGGCCCAAAATGTAATGAAACTTTAAAATTGTATCAAATAACACTGTATTTGGATCATGCAGTATAGCTTACAAGATATCCTATTTATTCATAAGGTTTTAATTGGATTTGTTCATCCGTCAGGCTACAGTGATTAGGTAGGTTATAACGTATTCAGCCTTTCAGTATAGGCCTACAGCAAAGTAGAAAGAGTTTGGCCTCATAAAATAATCCCCCAAACAGCTGTCAATATTGACCACAAATAATATATATCATTCTGTCACTAATTATAATATTATAATTCATCACAATCAAAAATATTTTTTCATATATATATCAAATATATTTTCAGATGAGCGGACTGCCAGAAGAGGGTGTTTTTTTGTGTGTGTGTGTGTGTGTTTTCGTTTCAAATACAAATAAACTTTATTGACCCCACACTGGCTATTCTACTTGTTGCTCTTTACATATCTATAGTTCTATATTGTGTTTCCTACCCTATTTGAGCACTGGTTATCCAGATTTGGTGATCCTGAAAAGTTTCTATCCGGATCAGATTGATCCAATCCGATGTTGCTTTGAAAAACCGTCTCAAAAGTAAACTGGATTACGTGATCCTGGATAGCAAAAAAAAAGGGTTACTAAATCCGGATCAATTTGATCCAGATTAAACCTTTTGAAAAACCGGGCCCAGGTGTTAGAATGACCAAGTCAAAGTCCAGACCTGAATCCAATGGAGAATTTGTGGAAAGAACTGAAAACTGCTGTTCACAAACGCTCTCCATCCAACCTTACTGAGCTACAGCTGTTTTGCAAGGAGGAATGGGCAAAAAATTCAGTCTCTCGATGTGCAAAACTGATAGAGACAAACCCCAAGCGACTTAGAGCTGTAATCGTAGCAAAAGGTGGCGGTACAAAGTATTAACTTAAGGGGGGTGAATAATTTTGCACGCCCAATTTTTCAGTTTTTTATTTGTTAAAAAAGTTTGAAATATCCAATACATTTCGTTCCACTTCATGATTGTGTCCCACTTGTTGTTGATTCTTCACAAAAATTACAGTTTTATATCTTTATGTTTGAAGCCTGAAATGTGGCAAAAGGTCACAAAGTTCAAGGGGGGCAAATACTTTCGCAAGGCACTGTATATAAATAATTGATTTCATAGCTAAAATCTTAACAAATAAGAGCCAAGAAACTACAAGCAGGAACAATCTGTAACAGACCTGAAGTCAAACGTTTTAATAAAAAAATAAGAAATAAACAATCAATAATACATACAAGATGCACAATGTCTGTTGGAAAGACCTGCTTTTATTGAAAAAAATATGTTTACAGACAAGTGATTCGGTCACTGGATTTGAGACCCCGTATTTGTACATGTATTGCAGGAACTCTTCTGTGGATTTTTCCTAAAACAAAATCACAGTCGACTGACTTCATCCATCATCTGAAACATTATATAAGATTTTCAAACCTAAACCTAAAATGATCACAAATCCAAACAACTGAAAAATGTCTCTATGTACAATAAGCCTGAGTTTATGATCAGATCGTTCTTACATAATGTTCAACTAAATAAAAAAAAGAGTTGGTGCAATGACACATAGAAAAAAAAAACGTAGTTTGAGACGATTAATTATCCAGCCACATCTAAAAGGCACACCCGTGCAGTGCAGTCACAGTACACCACTTGGCATTGTACAGTAGCCCTGTGCGGCACAGATGGGTGACGAAACTCCCTCAACTCTGATCCGACAAGCTCCTTTTCCTCTTCATCCTCCACCTGTCTGATGCTTCACATTTCAAAGGCCAACGCAAACATCCAGCGTTACGAGGACACCAGTGAACGCTGGCATATGTGCCTGTAGACAGAGACAATTCAGAGTGTTTTACTCCATTTCCACATCAACCCTGGTTTAAGTTCTAGATCGTTTATTAGACACACCTCAGGGGGTTTTGGGGCCAGACGCAGAGATGGCCTCGGATGTTTCTGTCAGTTCAGCTGATACAGAGTTGGAAGTTGAGGTGCTATCTTCCCTTCTGTCGCCTGAGAGAAAATCATGGATGGCAGTTTCTATGTGCGGCCGGAAAATGTGGTTCATTTTGGGGTCCACAACCTGAGTTATGATCCTGTCCACGCCAGACTCCATCATACCCGATCTGAAATAACACACAAACTGGAATTATACACACAAGAAAGCAAAGGAAGAAACAAGAGCCCACATGACCAAAACTCAGAAGATATTACACTAAAACAATTACTTGACTATATTAAACAAATAATTTTTTAATGTATTTTGTTTTTAAATTAAGAACATTTGATATTATATTCCTTTTGGGCATGTAAAATGTTTGGAAAATGACAAAATTGCAAGTCCACAATGATGTTCCAGATATTGCTCCTGAACTGTCTGAAACACCTCATTTATAGCCCAGACTAAAAATAAGCTGTTTACAGAATCGCCATTAAATACATTAACTAGTTGATCACAGCTTAAAATACCTGCCTAGTAATCTGCCATATCTGACCACAAAACTAAAAAAAAAACATCAGAAAAAACAGAAGACTCAAAACTTAAAAATTAAATAGAACACTTTTTGGGTTGCATTTCGCAAGCAATATACTGTATATATATATATATATATATATATATATATATATATATATATATATATATATATACTTGTATTTTGGAACAGTAAAAAATAAATATCAACCTACTCTAGTAAAACCCTGAAAGAAAACTGTAAACTTGTGAAAAGTATCATATGACATCCTTGATTTGACAACATAGGATTGAATGAAAACCTTTTAGTTTTATGTTAATCCTACCAAAATATATAATACAGATTTTTTTTTTTGTAAAGATTATTCAAGACAGTTTAACAAATTGTGCATTAAACTGTTTTCTTTTCAGATCTGATGACACATTTTCTTTATATGAACTAAAAATGGGAGTTGCCTGCAGTTGTGCTTGTTTTGCATGTGTATGCAAGCACAAGTAGATCATGATGCACAAGTAGATCATGATGCACAAGTAGATCCTGATGCACAAGTAGATCCTGGTGCACAAGTAGATCATGATGCACAAGTAGATCATGGTGCACAAGTAGATCCTTATGCACAAGTAGATCATGGTGCACA
Organism: Cololabis saira; assembly: GCF_033807715.1. Taxonomy (NCBI): domain Eukaryota; kingdom Metazoa; phylum Chordata; class Actinopteri; order Beloniformes; family Belonidae; genus Cololabis; species Cololabis saira. Next base: position 7,632,667 of record NC_084600.1, on the reverse strand, counting down.
AGTAGATCATGGTGCACAAGTAGATCCTGGTGCACAAGTAGATCCTGGTGCACAAGTAGATCCTGGTGCACAAGTAGATCCTGGTGCACAAGTAGATCCTGGTGCACAAGTAGATCCTGGTGCACAAGTAGATCCTGATGCACACGTAGATCGTGATGCACACGTAGATCGTGATGCACAGCACATGTTGCGCGTTGAAAGCAAAGAGAAGGGGGAAATCATTCAATCAAGTTTCTCTTAAATCAAACGTCAACCGGTAGTATGTTGCCGCAGCTACCGAGGAAATGTGTTAAGAAAGTGAATAAACCCCTGGACGTTTGAGAAAAGCACCACTCACTGGACGACGCTTTGCCTCAGCCCGTTCCTCATCTGGTTCTTGTTGATGGACGGGTTCCAGTCCTGCGAGCTCAGCTGGGACGAGACGAAGTTGTCAACTTTCTGTCGGAGGTTCTGGTAGGCAGGCTGGAAACAACAACAACAACAACAACAACAACAAACGTGACTAAACTCTGCTGTAACACTGCACCAAGGACTAAATGACAACACGTATCCTGGTAGAAGCAGCACAGACACACGGCAGCGGCTCAGACACTTTAAACCTGAATTATGGTTCTGCGTTAAATCGACGCAGAGCCTTCGCCGTAACCTACGCCGTAACCTACGGCGTAGACTCTGCGTTGGTGTAACGCGGAACCATAAATCAGCCTTCATAAACAGCGGCTCAAGTCGAGTACCTTCGTGTCAACATCAGCCAAACAGTCGCGACGGAACTCGTCAAAAAGTCCGCGGTTCTTCAGGTGCTCGACGATCAGCGCGATGAGCTGCGGGTCCCCCGCAGGAAGGCTGGCGGGATTAACATTGTTGCTGCCTTCCGCCATTCCGCTCCCCAATAGTCCCAGTCCCTGACCTCCCAGTCGCATGGACGCCGCCTCGCTCAGCAGTGCAGCCAGGTGTGCGATAGATTCGTGTCTCCCGGCGACCCGCAGGGGCGGTGATTACGACGGTTACGTAACCCGCGTCCCGCGCCGCTCACAGCAGGCGGAGGCCGCAGCGTGAATCGAATACCTGGTTGTCGCGCATGCGCATGACAGAGCCGACCTCGGAAGTGATAGTTGGAGCGTCATCGCGGACAGATGATACCAGACGTTAGCGGGAGAGAAATAACATTTATTCGAAATAAAAAGAAAAACCAACCTGAAAACTCTCAAAACAAAAGCCGAGTTGGATCTGACTGCAGGCTTATTTTTGTCTCCAAACCAGTTTGCAGGTGCTTCCGACCACACGATTTAAAGGTAAAGATAGCCGCGCTGGCTAACATGAACTATCAACATGCACAAATGGTCAAATATGAAATCAGTAAAGAAGCTGTAAAGAAGCTGCTGAAAGCTGCTCCACAACACCCACATAAACACAATGCACAGGGTTTAATGTGTGTAAACCTGCCAGTTTACGTTGAGTCATTGTCATACATGTTTATAGGCGGTAGTAACTAATGTCTTATATAAGAGCAGTCTTCTATCAGGAAAAGCTTCAATCTCGTCATATTATCACGTATCAGTCAAAGATATTTGTGTATTGTAATAGTTAACATTGGTCAAACTACAACAGTCCTCTTTCACATTAATGTTTAGGTCTCTTGTGTAGGTCATTTGTGCAATAATGTTGGCTCTGTGCAATAATCTTTTCTTCTACTCAGTATTGTGTAATAGGTTTTCTAGGAACTGGGAGTGGGAATTCATGTGTGTTAACTATAGTATGGTTTGATGGTATATGTGGGTAAAGACTTCGGGTTATGTTTTTATGTTTATTGGAGTGTGATTGTCGCCTGTGCCTCTCGTGTCCAAGAAAAATTTCTCCTAAGGGAGACAATAAAAATTCATCTTATCTCTCTTTTTTTTTTTTTTTTACTTTGAATGCCTGGAGAGTAATCAGTCATAAACCTGTGCAATCAAAACAACACACACTCAATGTCTGAAGTATTGAAAATGAAGTAATCATGCAGCAGAAAACTACATGTAGAACTTACACTTGCTGTTAAATGTAGTAGCGAGTTAATCTGAATGAACTGACATCACACTGTCGTTGCAGATGAGCAGTGAAGCGGAGAAGAACAAGGAGTTCCTGGAGCAGCTGCGGATGCAGGAACTGTATGGCCAGAGAAAGGACTCTGGTTCTGACCCGTTCACCTACACCGACCCCGAGGACGGGACCGTGTACGACTGGGATCACGACAAGAAGGCTTGGTTTCCCAAAGTATGAACTTTTGGACTTCTCAGCTTTTTCCTTGTTTTGTATTTTCCCTGGTGGGTCTATCAGTCCCAGGGCTTCAGGAATTTCTTTCAATTATATTAGATTCTGTATTTAAAGGAAGTCAGTTCCTTTTGTGATCATCCTATTCATTGCCATTTTGGTTGGATTTGCAGTGTACAGTGTACTTCACTCATAACTAGTCACCATGCCCTTAAAAACAAATGACATCACGGGTGCAATGTTTTTACAATGTGAGTTCATGGGAGTCAGTATCGTACACAAAGGAGAAACAAAATTGCAAAAACTGCCCCTTATGTATTTGGCAGGTGCGATGTATGACTTCTCAATCTCTTGATTCATTGTTGAATATCTACAATCAAACTACTACAAACTACAATCCAAGCTCTTACATGTTGTAGCTAAAATGTGTCAGAATTAATTTATTTTTAATGTTAACTAGGTCTGTTTTGATCCGTAGGTAACGGAGGACTTCATTGCAGCCTATCAGGCCAACTATGGCTTCACTCAGGAAGGGGTGCCAGATTCAAACAGCTCAGCGCTGAGCACCTCCCTCCCACCAGCTCCTGGTACAAACAGCAAGACGCCAGAAAAGGCAAAATCGGTAGATTCTACTCCAAATCCAATCCCAGACCAGCAGGAGATGTCTACTAAAGAAACCAAGCAGAAAGGGGAGAAGAGGAAAGCAGATCAGGGTAAATTAACATGTAGAGTAACAGACATGCTTGTATGAATATAAAAAGAGGTCTACCGTTAAAGGTCTAGGATTCTTTTTGTTTTTTAATTAATGACGTGCACTCACTGGTGTTTCTTTTAATAGTTTTTGCTGCAATCATGATTGTTCACTGTACAGGTTTGTAGTTTTCACAGAAACACTGCTTTCAAAAAGTACTTCTTCCCTTTTCTGTTCTTATAGGATGGTTTAGTATCGACGAAGACAAAAACACAAACGTCTATGTGTCAGGTTTGTACCCTCAAAATTGCGATAGCTGACTGTGTTGATTTTATTTTAAATCCCCTTTTTTCCTTTAGTCCTCATTTGTTTCTTTCTCTTCAGGTCTTCCTCCTGACATCACCCCAGAAGAGTTTGTGGAGGTTATGTCCAAGTGTGGCATTGTGATGCGGGACCCCATCACAGAGGAGTACAAAGTCAAACTCTACAAGGACAAAGAAGGAAATCTGAAGGGAGACGGCCTCTGCTGCTATCTCAAGGTTGACATGTCTTTGCTTCCCTATAACTTAATTTATAATTTCCATTTCCCTGTTCCTACTGGAGTTTACATGACACCAGTCACTGTTCAGTTCAGGCACTGAGGCATTTAGTAAATGTTTTGAAATGCTTTCACTCATAAAAGTCGCATAATTTTGTAAATCCATGCAGAAAGCAGTTGAACACCAAAACAAATGAATCGCAAATGATTGACTTGCAGTCTTGCCAACATGGAGCTACATTCAAAATGCTATATTAAAAATGCAATACTGATTAGCCAAGTGACAGTGTTGGATGTATGTTTATGGTTTCCTGCAGAAAGAATCGGTGCCATTGGCCATGCGTCTGATTGATGAGTCAGAGGTCCGAGGTTATAAACTTCATGTGGAAGCGGCACGATTTGAGCTAAAGGGCCAATATGACGCCAGCAAGAAGAAGAAGAAAAACAAAGAGTACAAGAAGAAAATGCAGCAGCAGCAGAAGTAAGCTCCATCTCCTGCTTTTACTTTGCCCCTTACTCTGCATGGCACTGTCCATTTGTCAAATCAGCTAATATTTAAAAAAAGAAATCCCCATGTTTTTAAATAAGAAAGCAACAGAGGGTTTATTTGTAAAGTTAAAGTCAATTTACTCATGGACAAATGTTTGGGTATTTGTGCAGATTCAGTTTGGCTCAAACTGGCCTATAAAGATGTTTCAGAATAAAATGGTTTGAAAAATAAACTATCACTTTTTGGACAAGCAGAAGAAAAACATTCCCATAAAAGCACAAAGTATAAACAACTTTTATTTTTAACAGACAGATATTCTGAATCCAGGATCCACAATGACTTTATTTTGTATTTAACTGTATCTGACAGAAAAACTCAACAAACACAAGCGCTTGCTGAATACACATGCATGTCTCTAAAATGAATCAGTGCATGTGGAGCTCTCATGTTGCTATGGAACAAAAGCAAAGCTTTAAAAAGTGGCCCATCCCATACACATTTGGATTTAATTTTATGACAGAAATTCACCAATAGTTCTACACATTTAAGATTTTGCCATCATATAAGTTGATTCTGTACTAACAGAAAAAAAGGTTAGATACATTAAAAAGACCCCTGATGGAGTTAATAAGTTGTGAGTGAGAGTTGATGGAAGATGGGTTGTTTTATTTCCTTTCTTTTTTAAACGGATGATGTGGTATTTGCTTATTTGCTTGACTGCCTGTTTTATTCATGTAGACAGTTGGACTGGAGGCCCGAGAAGAAAGGAGATGTGAGGAAAAGGCATGAAAAAGTTGTCATCATCAGGAACATGTTCCATCCCAGTGACTTTGAGGTGAAGAGCAACATGTACATATGCACGTTCTTTGTTCCTTCAGTTTAATTTCAGTGTTAATAAGTCGGATTCCTGCATTGGCTCTTTTTCTTGTTTGTTTGTAGGAAGACCCTCTGGAGCTGAATGAGTATCGTGAGGATCTCCGGTCTGAGTGTGAGAAGTTTGGTGAAGTCAAGAAAGTCATCCTGTTTGATGTGAGTTCAAATCGTGCTGTTTCAAAGTCTAAGAGGTGGAATTGAATCCGTACTAGCTTGTATGTTGTTGTTTTTGCTGCAGAGACACCCGGATGGTGTTGCTTCAGTTGCGTTCAAGGAGCCTGAGCAAGCCGACGCCTGTATTCTTTCATTCAATGGCCGCTGGTTTGGGGGCAGACAGCTGTCAGCGCTGCTCTGGGACGGAACGACAGACTATCAGGTAAGAGTATTGGTAACTGGGGAACTTGACTTTGATTTTGAGAAGATGTTTATGTCACCACGCAAACACTTAAGGCCTTGACACACCAAGCCGAAAATCGGCCGTCGGGCCGTCGGTGAGCGTCGGTGCGCGTCGGTCGGGCTAGTTTCCCCGGTGTGTCCCGCACGTCGCCACAGGTCGGGCGCCCGTCGGGACCTTTTCAGCCGATTCGAACATATTGAATCGGCGTCGGCCGTCGGTCAAACAGCTCACTCTGTGATTGGCTGTTCAGGTAGCGAATCAGTGCACGAGAAGAGAAACGGAAATGACGAAAGTAAACAAACGGCGAAGGATAAGAGGACCATGGATGTATTATATTAGAAGAGGATCAGAATTCGGCTGTATCAGAATTCGGATCCCCAACCTGGGCTCAGTTTATCCAAATAACGCCTGTTAAGAAATTTGATCCGATGTTTCGGGGATCAGAAGAGCCGCCGGCCCCGGGGAGCCGCTCACGGCCGGGGAGACAGACGTGATCGCTGGGTCTTCCCGGGGAGAAACCTGCAGCTCTGTGGAGAATTATCGCTGGCTGAAATAAATCATTTAGGGAAATAAATGTTGGTTTAATAGATGAAATCTAACAGTTGTAGCTGCCACATTAGTTTTTCTGAATATAAAGTGAAGCTTCATGTTTTTACTAGATAGATAGAACTTTATTCATCTATCTAGTAAAAAAAGAAAAAATGAAGCTTCACTTTATATTCAGACAAAACTACAATATATATATATATATATATATATATATATATATATATATATATATATATATATATATATATATATATATATATATATACACATATATATATATCTCCAGTACTCGAGTTGTAAAAAAAGTCAGGGGGAATGATGGATTCTATCATATGAGGACAGATAATTTGTGCTGATTACAAAATAATATAATATACTACAAATAATAGCACTGACCAAAGCACCTGCAGAAATACTGCAGGAATGACATAGCAGCAGTTAAATGCATCACTGGAAAAAACAACAATTTTCACCTGTTTCAAGTAGATTTTCACTTAAAATAAGTAGATAAGATAAATCTTGTCCCATTGGCAGATTTTTCTACTTATTTCAAGTGAAAATTTACTTGAAACAGGTGAAAATTGTCAAATAAGTTATTTTTCTGGTGTTATTTTTATATTATTATTATATTATTTATATATATATATATATATATATATATATATATATATATATTATAGATTATTGATTATTGCGCTGCTGCACTGTCGGTACATCAAAGCTGTCACAATTTTAATAAATGTATTATTAACAAAGTTCTTCTCCTCTCTGGCGAGTCGCTCTCTCTGCAGCTCCTATTTCAGCTCCCGGACATATTCTCTGTCAAAACACAGCAATGAAAAGTAGTTATTTCATGAAAATACAACGAACTCCCGATATATAACGTTGTCATAACACTTAAATCACTTTTTTTTTACCTAGAAAGCATGCTAAGATAACTAACAGAAACCTAACATACTATTAAAGACCTAACGTTATTAGGACAAATATGCCAAGTTCTACATTCATTACAAATAGGCAACGTAGCTTTGTCACAATTTTTAATCGTTGTCCTTACACTAAATTGAATTAAAAAAGTTATATAATAACGTTACTTACTTTTGTATTGCACTTGTGTTTTCTCAATAAAGCTTTGAAAAAAAGAGGCGCTTCCCAGAGCTTCCGGTTTTCCCTTGTTTTTGAGTGAATACAGACTACCGCTGCCTGCTGGTATGGAGGGGAATTACCTCTCACGCATGCGCAGAACGTACGTTCTAGTCAGGCCGTCGGGTGTCGTCTTTGCAGTGTGTTCAAAGAGCCCGACACAGCCCGACACAGCCCGACACAGCCCGACACAGCCCGACACAGCCCGACACAGCCCGACACAGCCCGACACAGCCCGACACAGCCCGACACAGCCCGACACAGCCCGACACAGCCTGACGCGAGCCGACACAGCAGTCGGCAGAGAGCGGGGGAAGTCGGGTTGGTGTGTCAAGGCCTTAAGAGGGGATGGGAGTTATGTAACGGCGATGTCATTTCTTCTGTAGCTTAAGAAAAGCTGAAAAATGGTAATTAGGCTAATTTGTTTTGGAAAGCTTGTTCCCGGTCAGCTATTTACACTGAGCGGACTGGATTTAGACATAGTTTTTCTTGTGTTCTTATTTCTAGTTTGAAGTAGGTACAGTAGTTCTCAGCTGCTGATGACAGCCAGTAAACACCTGAATTGACTGACAGCAGTGAGACTTTTTGTGTCTTTTTGACAAAAATGTGCAAATTTTGATCAATCCACATGTACGGAGTCTGACGAGGTTGAAAAATCTCATAAATTTAACAATTTGTCTGTCCAAATGTCATCTTTAATAACAATATCACATACAGTTTTGAATCTTAAACTGACTTACTGTACACGTGGGCATCGCTCCTGTGATTTCTTCTTGTGCAGGTTGAAGAAACGACTCGTGAGCGGGAGGAGCGGCTAAAGGGTTGGTCCACTTTCTTGGAAGGAGGCGATAAAAAGCAGCAGAAAAATGACACCACTAGCAGCAGTCCAGCAGAGAGCAGCACAGAAACAGCACCCAGCACCCAGTCTGGCACCACAGAGTCCAAACAGCAGGCACAAACAGAACCACAGTCCTCAGAGCAGCAGGACAAGCAGGACAAGCAGGACAAGCAGGACAAGCAGGACAAGCAGGACAAGCAGGACAAGCAGGACAAGCAGGACAAGCAGGACAAGCAGGACAAGCAGGACAAGCAGGACAAGCAGGACGCAGACTCAACTGACAGCAGCCTGGCGGGAAGTGATGAAGAGGAAGCCTGAACACGTCCTTGTGGATTCAACCAGGACAGTCGTGCTTTAAGCTGAAGAGTGCTGAGCTTTCCCGTTAAGATCAGGAGGAGGAGGAGGAGGAGGAGGAGAAGGAGGAGGGATACGGACAGTTGACTCAATTTATAATGTAGGACAATAAAATAAGGATTTTTGTCTGCTATTTTCATCATTTTGGTTGTAAACATTTGCGCATTCAGCAATCTGGTCATTCCTTAAAAACCATCTCCACAATTTCATTGTAATTTTTGTTCTTATTCAGAAAACTCTTTAATTATTGTCCCAGTGTCTTTCACTTCAGCAGCATTTAAATGAACTGATGGCTAATTATAAAGAGGAACGCTTATTTTTGAAAAATGCAGAACTCATTAAGAATTAAGTCTATTAAAAAAATGTTAAATAAAATTTTAACACTGCCACAAAATGTGGTTTCACATCGTGCAGCTTTTCTCACCAACAAGCACAGACAAGTCCTGTGTTCATAAAAGAAGAAGTACCTTCTACCTTAACCTCTAAAAGTCACATGTTTAAATAATCATTGGTGTGCCTCCATTATTAAAGCAACACAACTGCAGCTTATTCCCTGCTAAATGAATGTTTAGGCAAAAACAGTTAAATTTAATGAACCGTAGATTATGTCTGCCTTGGCATTCGTGAAAGGACAAATAGAGTTTATTGTAAGGCTCATTGATGGATGGATACATTATTAATTGAAAATCCAGAATTAAGCAACATCAGAGTTAGAAATGATGTTCATGCATGTGAGTAGAAAGGGAAATGTAGGAATTTTATTATGCAGTATAAAAGTAGTTACTTTTTTCCTGTCGAAAAGAAGATTACTGCCTCTACCTTTGCTGAAAATAAAGGAAAACAAGACTGCAGCCATCAAATCACCAGGCGGATAGACTTAATGAATAATAATTCACTCAAGAAATCCGTGAATTAAGACAGTTGTCATATTAGATAAAACCCTTTTTTGGGGGTGGGGGGTTCATGCTGTAGATTAAAACTAAATAAACCACCTACTGTAATTTATAGTCTGGTGTGTTTGAGAAGTTAGAAGTTATTATTTTCATAGTTCTCACGACACGGGAATGGATAAGCGGAAGAAGATGGATGGATGGATGGATGGATAGTTCAACTGAAAGAAAGTAAAAGATGAGAAAGCAGTCCGCATTCTGAATATTTATGGCTGTAAAAGTGCTCATGTCATACTTATATGTTTTGAAAAAAGTTTTTTGAAGATTAGAAGCCACCAACAATTCCCTGAAAATGACAGTCATGAAACATAAATAGTGTTTATCCACAGACGTATTTCCGCTACGCTGCCTCGCCACTAGGGGGCACTGCAACCCCGTTATTTCTGCAAGTCCTTCCCTCATCAGCATCACTGGGGACTGACCTGTCCAAGGGGGACTGACCTGTCCAGGCTGGACTGACCTGTCCAGGGGGGACTGGCCTGTCCAGGGGGGACTGACCTCCTACCAGGGACATCTCCCCCCCCAACACCACACACACACACACACACACACACAAGGAGAAGGGAGAAGAAACTGTATACTATAATTAATTAGTTTAATAATACTGGCAAAGTACAGACTCTAGTGTAGACACTATTACTGCTATTACTGCTATTATTACTATGCTATTATTGGTTTAATGCAAACATGTTACTAAAATATGACAGTTGAATTATATTAATTGCATACTGGAGAATCCTCCCACAAATGTGACCTTTATTTCAACGGAGAGCCAATGTATGATATCAAATATTAGATTTGTAGAAGAATATTGATCAAGTTACATCTATGTTTACAGAAGGGGGTCAAATTTACAATTCTTTATATCTAAGTCTAAAGGTTTGAAAAATTACTGGGAGATATTTTAAACGCTTTAGTCAGTTTTTATTTTTTTTGTATGCACAAACCGCATTTAAAAAAAAGATGTTTTCCACAATGCATGAATAATCTAAATCTGTATTTATTTTTCAAATTAAAAAAAAACTTACTTAGAACTCACTTTAACACTTAGGCAATGGTTTGTCCGTGTCTCACAGAAGCACAAAAGTATTGAAAAAAAAGTCCTTTGGACAGATATTTTAGTTTATTGCAAAACATAATACAAAACATCCAAGTGTAATTGTTTGACAGTGCTCAGTGCAACTTTTTGCAAAAAACTGAACACAGCCCATCAGCACAAAGACATACTAACTACCACTCACAGGCGTAGGAGGATGATTGTGGGCTTGTTTGGAGACCTGTACAGTTGATAAGTTGACCATGAAGGGTATTCTAGAGGCAGATATGAGGTCATTTGTCTGACAGCTAAAGTTTAGTTGAAACTGGGTCATGCAATCGGACAATAATCTAAAACAGAACAGCAAATCTACATCAGCATGGCTGGTTTTTAAAATTCTTTACATTCATTTGACAATTGAGGTGTTGCAATGGTCCAATCTAAGTCCAGACCTCAGCTTTATAGAAATACTGTGGCAGGATCCTAGAATAGCTTTGCATGAACAAATGCCTGCAAACCTCAATGAACTGGAGCAACACTGTAGAAGCGTGGCCTGACATATTGCCACAACAGTGGGAGAGACGCATGTTGTCAAAATTATGCCATCTAGAAGATGTTTACATCAGACTTTGCTGGTAAATATTGTATAACAAACTCTTGAATCATGGGTTTGTATTCATTTTTCACACACTGCCTCTGCATTTTTTACTTACTTGTTAAATAAATGAGTCGATGTTCATCTGAGGTCGTTTTTACCTAAGATCTGGTAATGGCAATTTTGTTTGAAAGTGTTAATCTTTAGGGTTGAAGAACCTGAACGTTTCTCACATGACTAAGCAAGTAACATTGATGTTTGTATTTTTGACGTAAAAGATGGTCATTACAAGTACACATATGCATTATGTGCTCATTAAGATATTTGCTTCAAAAACCCACGTCTTGGCACAAGACGCGTGCTTTTATGAAAGCTCCGAAGTCCCCACATATCTTGAACTCAGGCAATAATTTGAAGCAGGTTAGATTAAGATTCAAAGCTAAAAAAAGAATGAAAATGGCAAACAAAGACTGAAGGAGTTTATTGTTGGAGCCTCACATTAAAACCATTTGAGCCCATGTTTTCCACAACTATTTTATTTTGAAAGATTCATTTTTGTTTTTAGCTGCTTTACTTTTTTTTTCTGTGTGTGATTATGATCAGGATTCAAGAGTACTTGGTTGGGTTTAGGATTATGGCTCATGTTGAAATTAGAGCCCTAATAGTGTACTACAAAAACATAAAAATCACCTTTTTATGGCTTAATGAGTGATTTTACTGCCATCGCACAAAAAGTGCTGGATACATTCATGGGCGGCAAGAAACCAGCAGATATACAAAACTTAGGGTTTTGACTGTAGTTCACACTTTGCTGGAATGAAAAAGCATTTATCATTGGTATGAAATAATCTGAATAATTCTCCTATGGCTGACAAAATCTTGCCATGTCATGTAAATTGAGGTGATTTCAATGCAAAGACTGATTTTAGTAATCTGCACAGTCACTTGTGTTTTCTCTGTGGAAATATAACTCTTGCAGAGTTCATTGACAGACACAACTCAGATATTAAAATGCATTTCAGTCATTTTCAAACTCTCAGAGAAGCTGTCACACATTAGGCCCGGATGTATTTGTTTGCATTTGTTCTGGCTGTATGTAGAAATGCTGCGGCAATCTCAGGCAGGCCTTTTTTGTAAATAAGACCCAGATTCCAGAAAAAAAAAAAAAAAAAAAAGCCTAGATAAATCATGCTTTAACACATCCACAACGCTTGTAATGCAGAAAGTTAATCTAAGGCATGCACACAAAATTTGGTGTGGAACGCTGTGTTCTCTTGCTTCCAGTAAACCATGACTGCAACATAATTTTAAATTACAGCAACAATGTGTGCATCAACAAGGAGGTGAAGACAGGGAATGATATGGGATAGGAGTGGAGACAGAGGAGGAAATGGACAGAGCATGTGAGCACAGAGTGTGTATTTGTGTGTGTGTGTGTGTGTGTGTGTGTGTGTGTGTGTGTGTGCGTGCGTGTGTGTGTGTGTGTGTGTGTGTGTGTGTGTGTGTGTGTGTGTGTGTGTGTGTGTGTGTGTGTGTTTATCCTGTTCCCTGGAGTCCACCCTGGAGATCGCTTGGGAAAAAGACCTCTAGGTCTGCCTGAGGTCTGAGTTATAGCCAAGAAAAGCAAGACGAAAATAGAGGGAGAGGGAGCAAAAGAGAAACTTTTTATCTGAGAATCAAAGACATGGTTTTGGAGAGAGATGGTGAAAAAGAAGATAAAAAGGGCGTGAGAGGAAGGAGGAGTCAGATTGATGGAGAAAGAGTGTGAACAAAGAGCTTTGTATCTGAGAAGAAATGTAAGTAAAATGAAAACATTCACATAGTGTCACACACTCTCACACTCACACATGCACTCTGCTGATTGGAACCATATGCTGACAGAGGGAATAATGGGGAACTGTGAATTGTTTGATTTGTTTTCCTTCTTTGTTGCATTGGGAAGGAGAGTGGGCGAGATGGAGGGGGTGGAAGGCATCCATGACCGTAGATGATGATCAGCCATGGGAAAGTGTGTGTCCGCTGTGCTGCGTGGACAGGTCCGCACCATTAGCAGCAGGCACAAGAGGGGACTTCCACTCTGTGAATGAAGAGTTTTAGTAATGGGGTGTTGGAAAACCCATGCGTTGAGTTGAAATGGTGGTGGGGTTGATTGCAAGCCAAAAATAAAGCTGACCAATCAAGTTACTTCTATGTATCTCCAATTTCCCACACGCAAATTATGGACTTTCTGTTCCCACGGAGAAGCAGCTGCTTTTGATGGTTAAATCTAATTAACCATTTTATAAAAAAGCGAAAATAACTCAGCAATTGTGTAGCCGGCATCACTAAAATAGAAAGAACACACGGACAAGAACTGCAAATCAATGTTCCTATCAAAGAGGCACACACAGGTGGAAATCTCAGCTTAAAGCTGGCAGTGATCAGAAGTGAAGGAATGTGAGCACCTGGACTCAAGAATGCTGTGATGGGCTGATTTCATCTTTAATGTAGATGTACATGCTGTTGAGCTGAACTAGATGGAAAATATAGCATTAGCGAGCAGGGGAACTGGCCTGCCATCGCTTTTAAACTCTCTAAATCTTTTAAATGATGCTCTCACTCATGTCCTAAGGACGGTCCCACTGAGATAAAAACCCTTCTCTTCCAGGGAGTTCTGGGGTCAGAGGTCAAGGTGGCATCACAACACAGTACAGTACAAGAAGACTATTTATATATATTATTTATTATTATATTATATTATTATATATTTATATAATTATTACAACATAAAACACCACAGAGGTGTCTAAAGAAGACCAAAGAAAGAACCGATTGCTAAATCATTATGGGATTAGAACATGATCACATCTTAATATGTAGAAAACTAGTAGTAATGATTCAGTAAGTCAGGATGTCATCAAACAAATATAATAATTATAATCATTCTTGAAACATGTTGCTTCCCAGAGCCCCCGGTCCAGGTGGCTCATGTGGTTTGAGGGTAGAAGACTGAGAACAGGCTGGTAAGTAAAGGGTTTAGTAAACCCTATAATAATGAATTACCAGAAAACACATATCAGTTAATGATTAGGTAATGATTGGTTGGTAAATACTCATGGATCAATAGTGCTAACCGGTTTCCTCATGAGCAATACTAAACCAGACAAAAGCACAAATCTTTTACTACTAATAACTCAAACATTAGTTACTGTGTTGAAACACTCCGGATAGCCTCATGATACTAGTTACTAAGTGGTGCTGCATTACTTCATCCTCACTTTATTCAATTGCTTCATAGTTGTATACGTAGTTACACAAAGTTACACATGTTCTCCATGGGCGTCTCTACACAGTCCAGACATATGTGTGTGACGTTGAGTTCGTCATAACTTCAGATTTTTGTCATTATTATCTTCTCCTTTATCAAGTAAGATCACACATCTCACTGATCTCTTGCTCACTTCTTCTTTTTTCTTCTTTCGCACTTATTAACCCGTTGAATCCGACTCAGCTTATATTTTGAACATCTTTTTCATGAAACCTGACCCTCACATTCAGGTCACTTTCAACATCAACAAGGACGGATGTCCCAAAAAACACTTTATTCATGTATTTATTTTTTTATATTTTATATGGCTTAACCGTTACCCTTAAAGGCACAATGTTCAGGCAGAAGGCTTTGGTACCTAAGTGGTGTAACTAATGAATGAAAATAAAAAGTTATTAACGCATAACATAACAATGTAAACATGGTTTTGGGCAGTATTTAGTATTTCTGCCAGGGTGTCCTCTTAAATTGACTCCCTGGAAGTTATGATGAATTATATGCACGTTAGGTTGATTGAGACCAGATTTCTGAATCCAAAGCATGACTCAATGATGAGATCTTCATCTCCACAATGAAACTAATGGGCATCATTTATTTTGTATTCTGTGAACACAAACTCTGACTTGGACAAGACAGTTTTGTAAAACAAAACTAGCTGTAGTTTATTTTCCACCAAGTCCATCAATTTGTTTCTCTTGCCCCCGGTCCTAAAAGGCGGCCAAGATCATTAAATTTTAAAATACCTATACCCCAAACCTTAATGGGGTGTATTTCAATTAATATTCCTCATCAAGTCACCATTAAATACAACAGACAAGCATATCCAAGCAAGAGCTAGCGAGCATTTGGCATCAAATATCTGAACACTACAACAGCGTCTCTGTTTCCCTGCAAGTTGGAATCATAACTCTGACTCTTATTATGTCTTCAGTGCTTTAACGCTGCGCCTCAGGCCCTCCGTTGTTTTTTCAAATCTTTGCTAATTGTCAGACTTTGGCTTGGTTCCTTTCCATCACCTTATGAAATCTAGTTAAGGTAATTAATGTGTATTGTGTGTATATGCGGAGAGTTTTAGTAGCTGGTGATATCAGCATATTTGGGGCATGCTTGTGTAAATAGAGTGAAGTCCGAAGCAGGAATCATTTCCACTTTCCCTTACATGAATAATATTATTATAAACTATCTGTGACCTAACCTTTTCTGCTATAACTTTCCTGCTGAACAAAAACACATGTGGCCAGTTTGGTGAAGGCTGGCCGCCGCTCCAGCTCCGGGTTGCTGATTGATGACATCACAGCTCCCCAGTGTGAAAGTGGCAGATTAGCGCTACTCTGGGTGCCGCTAAACCAGACGTGTGTTGTGTGTTTTAGCTTCAACACATAAAAATAATGCCATGAATTCCCCAGTTATTCACAACAACGGATAATAATATTTCTACTTTTGCTTTTCTCCATCTTCCGCCAGTGATTATTGCTGTTGCCAAGCTGCTCTTTAGTTTGACTGTTGCCAGTGTCTATGTGAACATTTTTGGGCTGTTGTGTGTTTGTCAGTGGATAAGTATGCAGGGAAATGGGGAATGAGTGTGTATGCGTGTGAAGTGAATGCTGATTTTTAAGGTCGGACAGGAAATGCCTGTGCAGATGGAACAGTAATGTGGACACACCAAGGGCAGCATACAGGAAACAGCCTACTCCGCAGCTGTGTGTGTGTATTTATATGTGGGCTTGTCATTAACAGCACCAGTTTGCCATTCCAGTCAGAGAAACCCAGAAAGACAGAAATTAAAGCATCTATCTGCGCATCTATCTATCTGCCAAAGTTGCCTTTGGTAGCCGAGAAGACTGGAGCCTCTGGAGCTTTCAATGTTTTTGAATGTCATCTCCTCACCGGATCTGTAGGATCTCCTTTGTTGTATTTTCCTGATGCGTCCAATGTCCTCTGTGGGTTGCAGGACTTGGCTGTTTAGCACTTTGACTCTTTCTCTGTGTAGCCCTGCTGTTGAAATGTGTGCAGAATGCTGTTGGGGATTATCTTACTGGACTAAGCAATGGTCCATGGTAGAAAATAAATGTTTGATGGTAGCACACCAACTTCTAGCTCCAAAACCTGCATCTCCGGCAGCAGGGTCCCCCCTTATGATCCTGGTCCTGGTCCAGGTTTCTACCCCCCTTATGATCCACGTCCTGGTCTAGGTTTCTACCCCCTTATGATCCAGGTCCTGGTCCAGGTTCCTTCCCTACTAAAGGGGAGTTTTTCTTGCCACTGTTTGGCTTAAGGCTTTTCTCCCACTAGGGGAGTTTTTACCTGCCATTGTTTATGTAATAATTGCTCAGGGGATTATGTTCATGTTCTGGGTCTGTGGAAAGATCCCAGAGACAACTTCTGTAGTAATATACGCTATATAAATAAAATTGAATTGAAATTGAAATCTTATCAGTCATCATCATCTATTTTTCCTTCACAGATGTGCAAAATATACCCCGTTATGTGCACTACAGCTGACTTTTGTACCGACAATAAACTGCATGGTCTCTTTTCTCCTTAGTTATTGTTAACATTATGAGCTCCAACAAGAATGTAAAACTTTAATTTACATGCCTGTGGATATTTTTCCACCTCATCTCAGTCAGTCCTAAGTGAGCGCCGGACCTTGTTTATACGTTCTTCTTGGAGTGGCAGACTTTTAACTTGCATTTGTGGATGAAGCAACACACTGACTGTTTCCTGACAGTGGATGTCAGTAACATTCCTGAACATTCACAGTGATTTTGACACAGAATTGTGTCTGTTTTTAATATAGAGCTACCTGTGGGCCCATACTGGTTTTCAATGTTGTGCTTTTTACTCAAAGATGCATTAAAATCTACAGTCTTGCAATTATTATAGGTGCTGCAGATGAGAGAATCTCAAATGTTGGGAATGTCATTGGCATTTCCAAATTGTTAAAATACTTGTCCACATGCTCTTTCCTAGGTTCCTTGGTGAACTCCGGTCATCTTCCTAAAAGGCTGTCCGGGACACTATTTGTGCTTCTGAACCAGACCTTTTTGTCCCACTGACTGGTTCTCAAACCTGCTCACATGTACCACCAGCCGGTGCACGTGTTGCATGACATAACATTTTCAGTCTTTTGATTGGTTTTCATTCTGAGTATGCACACTGTCACACATTTTGTGATGATGACATTAAAAGAGATGATAACATTCCGCTAGAGCTGCCCTTTGTCACCGGTCCTGTTCATAATTTTTATGGACAGGATTTCTAGGCGAAGCTCTTGATTTACCGGTCAATCTACGCACCTACCCTCACCTATGGTCATGAACTTTGGGTAGTGACCGAAAGGACAAGATCGCGGATACAAGCGGCCGAGATGAGTTTCCTCCACAGGGTGGCTGGACGCTCCCTTAGAGATGAGTTTCCTCTGCAGGGTGGCTGGACGCTCTCTTAGAGATGAGTTTCCTCCGCAGGGTGGCTGGACGCTCCCTTAGAGATGAGTTTCCTCCGCAGGGCGGCTGGACGCTCCCTTAGAGATGAGTTTCCTCCGCAGGGTGGCTGGACGCTCCCTTAGAGATGAGTTTCCTCCACAGGGTGGTTGGACGCTCCCTTAAAGATGAGTTTCCTCCACAGGGTGGCTGGACGCTCCCTTAGAGATGAGTTTCCTCCACAGGGTGGCTGGACGCTCCCTTAGAGATGAGTTTCCTCCACAGGGTGGCTGGACGCTCCCTTAGAGATGAGTTTCCTCTGCAGGGTGGCTGGACGCTCCCTTAGAGATGAGTTTCCTCCACAGGGTGGCTGGACGCTCCCTTAGAGATGAGTTTCCTCTGCAGGGTGGCTGGACGCTACCTTAGAGATGAGTTTCCTCTGCAGGGTGGCTGGACGCTCCCTTAGAGATGAGTTTCCTCTGCAGGGTGGTTGGACGCTACCTTAGAGATGAGTTTCCTCTGCAGGGTGGTTGGACGCTACCTTAGAGATGAGTTTCCTCTGCAGGGTGGCTGGACGCTCCCTTAGAGATGAGTTTCCTCTGCAGGGTGGTTGGACGCTACCTTAGAGATGAGTTTCCTCCACAGGGTGGCTGGACGCTCCCTTAGAGATGAGTTTCCTTTGCAGGGTGGCTGGACGCTCCCTTACAGATGAGTTTCCTCCGCAGGGTGGCTGGACGCTCCCTTAGAGATGAGTTTCCTCTGCAGGGTGGTTGGACGCTACCTTAGAGATGAGTTTCCTCTGCAGGGCGGCTGGACGCTCCCTTAGAGATGAGTTTCCTCTGCAGGGTGGTTGGACGCTACCTTAGAGATGAGTTTCCTCCACAGGGGGGCTGGACACTCCCATACAGATGAGTTTCCTCTGCAGGGTGGTTGGACGCTACCTTAGAGATGAGTTTCCTCTGCAGGGCGGCTGGACGCTCCCTTAGAGATAGGGTGAGGAGTTCGGTCACCCGGGAGGAGCTCGGAGTCGAGCCGCTGCTCCTTCACATTGAGAGGAGTCAGCTGAGGTGGCTTGGACATCTGTATCGGATCCTCCTGGACGCCTCCCTAGGGAGGTGTTCTCTTCCCCTAGAAGAGATGGAGGAAGAGCTGGAGGAAGAGCTGGAGGAAGAGCTAGAGGAAGAGCTGAAAGAAGGATGGAGGAAAAGCTGGAGGAAAAGCTGGAGGAAGAGATGGAGGAAGAGCTGGAGGAAGAGATGGAGGAAGAGCTGGAGGAAGAGATGGAGGAAGAGCTGGAGGAAGAGCTGGAGGAAGAGCTGGAGGAAGAGCTGGATGAAGAGCTGGAGGAAGAGATGGAGGAAAAGCTGGAGGAAGAACTGGAGGAAGTGTCTGGGGTGAAGGAAGTCTGGGCATCTCTGCTGAGACTGCTGCCCCTGCGACCCGGTTCCGGATAAGCGGAAGAAAATGGATGGATGGATGGACATTAAAAGAGAAGAACTGTAATAAACATGGCAGTTCCTTTAACTTCTGACGACACTACCTCTGATAGATATTTCACTTTAAAGTCCCATGCGGCTACTTTAAACATTCATAGAGCTGACTCATCCTTTACCTTTCGGTATCCCGGTTTCTGAAGTTACAAATTTAATTTCTTTTGATCACAAATTGTACTTTTCACATATTCAACAGTCTGTAACTACATGTACAGGACTGTCTCAGAAAATTAGAATATTGTAATAAAGTCCTTTATTTTCTGTAATGCAAAAATGTCATACATTCTGGATTCATTACAAATCAACTGAAATATTGCAAGCCTTTTACTATTTTAATATTGCTGATCATGGCTTACAGCTTAAGAAAACTCAAATATCCTATCTAAAAAAATTAAAATATTCTGGAAATCTTAATCTTAAACTGTAAGCCATAATCAGCAATATTAAAATAATAAAAGGCTTGCAATATTTCAGTTGATTTGTAATGAATCCAGAATGTATGACATTTTTGTCTTTTTAATTGCATTACAGAAAATAAAGTATATGCTTGCTGTATTCAAGTACTATTCAAGTGACAATTCTGAAGTGTTTTTGTCCTGGAAAGGATAATATCACTACCAGACTCTTTCCAGCCTCTTTTGTAATGTTTGCAGAGCCACTAACTGAATGGGGTCAGGACCAGTTCAGAAGGTAGCAATAGCTGTGAAGAAACATCCTATTTTTGATACCTTGTTCTAATAAATATCGTGACGTGGGTTTAGCTTTGGGGACATGTTGATATAGTTGGGTTTGTCTTATTTCTGTTTTCCATCTTTAGATGCAACAGAGCAAAACGTGGGCCACCCATGCAAGAAACCGAACATTTCCCAGTGGAGCACAGGGGAGTTCCCTCCTCCCCAGTTAAATATATTTAGGGTCTGAAGCAACATTTAAAGCAAGAAAGCTCAGAAATAGGTAACAGTTCACAGTTTTTTTTTTTTTTATAAACTAACAGGCATATCTTAATATGTTGAAGTCCATTATATACAAAACCAAATCAGAAAAAGTTGTGACAAAAGGATTTTCAAATATACTTTTACTTTTTCGTGTGTTTGCACAAAGTAGTAACAAAAGTTATTTATTTTTTATCCTACTCTACTATTTTCAAGCTTGATAGGCAAAAAAAAGTTGTATGGAGCAATCTAGTGCATAAAGGGGAAAGAAAGAAAACAAATATATTCATGTTATTAGAGGTGATTGTATTTATACAGTGCTTTTTTCGTCTTCTTCTGTGCTACTAAAAATGTTTTTACACCACAAGCCACACTCACAAACACGCAGCACTTTCCTCGTCCATAAAGAACAAATCTACACAGATTTTTTTTCCTACATGGTCTTTCTCTGTCATACATCAGAAGCAAATATGAGGTTCAGTGTCCTGCACGATGACACTTTGACAAATGGACAGTGAGGGCGGAATCAAACCACAGACTATGATTGACAGATGACTGCTTTACTTTCTGAACCACACTCACTGCAATTACACATGTGAAATGCTGAGTCCCGGAGGAACAGAGATGGTAAGTGGAGCTTCACTTTGTCAATAAATGTGTGAAAAAATCATCAAAATTAAAAAAAAAAAAAATTGAAAGAGATTTGTATGTATCTCCTTCTATAATGCTCCTGAAATATCGTTAAACAAATCTGGAGGAATTTCAGTGCATAAAAGCCAATAGAAATCTGTGCTGTGGTCAAATGATTCGTTATTGTCAAACTTATGTCAGGATCAATGGGTGCTTTGTGCTCTAAACCAAAACTGAAAAGCACCACCTGGACTGCTATCAGCAAGAAGTCCTGGACCCGGGATCTGTGATGGGCTGGGGTTGTAATTCACACTTCTGTGATAGCAGTAGTTACACAGGAAAATACAACAAATGCTGCCTTCAAGGCGATATCGTTTCCCAGGGATGTCCATGCATGTTTCATCAAGACAATGCAAACACACATTCTGCATACATTATAAAGGCAAAAGGCTTTCTTTGTCATATTTCTTTAATGCTCCAAAGGCTGAGGAAGAAGAGTGCAGGGATGTCGGACTGGCGCAGCCTGCATGGCCGTTTCTCCATGGAGAATGTCG
Source organism: Cololabis saira (assembly GCF_033807715.1). Lineage (NCBI taxonomy): Eukaryota > Metazoa > Chordata > Actinopteri > Beloniformes > Belonidae > Cololabis > Cololabis saira. The sequence continues at coordinate 7,611,625 of NC_084600.1, read as the reverse complement.
GAAGTATTGTGAAATAAGAATTTACAATGTCAAACAGTTATACACAGAAAACAAACAATTAAAATATTTGTTTCTCTGGTATCCTCAGAGCCAGAATGTATTTTAAACGTTTTTAGAAGGAATGGCACCATAAAGTGTAACACCAGCGCTTTCCCAAAGTTGTCTGGGATGCGGTGCATTAAAATGCAAAAGTGGATTTATATAAACAAATGGAGTTGATTAGGAAAACAAAAAACATGACATATCTTTGATTCATACAGTCTGAAAATAAATAAAAGTCAAAGTAAATGATAGACTTACTGTTTTAGTTTAATTTATTTTATTAGCATTTTCCATATTGTCCCATTTGGAGATTGTACCCATGACTAAAGGACAAACAGTAGAGCAACAGAACAATGCAGGTGCCTTTTAAACACAATCTGAGACATTAAGAAGTGTACGTTTCAGATAATACCCTGGATATCTCCTGGTCATCTCTCAATGAAACACCCCACGCAGGAGGGCATTAACTGCTAGCTTTAATACAAAGAGCTTATTTGAGTAATACATTTACATTAATTTCCTAGTTTGAAGAGTGACTTCAAAGAGATGCTCACACTTTCAGAGAAAAACAGGCTTTCTTTGACTAGGTCACTGCTGTGATTGACAGGCAGACAGGTAAACCATAGGGCATTCCAAGGCTGCTCAGGTGTGTTGTGTGTGTGCGTTGTGGCTTCATCACTTATTCATCAAGCTTGGCTGTATTTGCATCTTATCTGCATACCGGTCCATCAGGGAACAGATTAGCATTAGAGAGAGAAAGAAAGGGAGAAAGACAGAGAGAAGTGGAATCACTTTAATTTTTAACAAGATGATATGAAGGAGACACAGAAAGCCAGGTTACACCGGCGCTGCCGCTGCTGCTGACGCAGCCTGGAGAGAGAGAAATGAAAGGGCCGGGTGGGGCGCGGGGTGGGAGGTGGGATGTGTGGCGTAAGACACCCCCACCGAGAAGTTAGGAGCACCACAAGCATCAATCATATGAGAATGATGGCGCTTGAAATGGAAATAAACAGTGAGTCTGTGTTTTCCAAATGAAAACAACATTAAAGACCTTCCTGCGTTAAAACTGCACATTGATCTCTCTATTGCTCTGCCTCTCGTATTCATCATGTTTGTAGGAACTCGGCCGAGCACACATAAAATGTTCATAAATAAATAAGTGGAATAAACAATGTAGCACAGTCACGATGGAGTCCACACCTCATTTCTTGACTGCATACACGCAGGCACGCTTACGTGCACATAATTCCAGACACATGTACAGCTTTTCAGCTTTGTTCAGTGCATGTTTTCTTCTATATTCTGTTTTAAAAGACTTTTTATAACCATATAAGAGTACATGTCTGTAATCTTCTGCGGTACAGAAACAGTGGAAGTTGTTGCAGTGATAAATGCAACAATAATAACGGATGCTAATAAATGTGAATTGGGCACAACTGTTGTGCGTATGCACCTCTGTAACTTTCAAACTATGATTTCCATGCCTTTTTCTGTGCATCATTTTATTTTTTACCTTTTGCAGCATGAAATGGATCTATTTTTAATAAAAGATTTAAGACATTTCATTTAACTTTGCCAGACTTTGCAGATGAATACAATGCAATGCCATACAGTGAAGGACCAGTTTTAAGTCTAACAACATGATGGTACATTCAATAAAGAAGCAGAATATCATACATTTACAGTAAGAACAGAGTTAGAGGAATGTATATAGATTATATCAGCGTATTGATAAGATGAATAAAAACATAGACTGAGGAAGATGGTCTCAGGTTGCAAAATCAACCTGATCTCACAAAAATCTGTGAAATGCCCACGACCTCTCACCACTATTTTCCGTGGTATATACACGGAAAATGGTATAATTCCGTGTGAGCACCACGGATTTTGTACCATGCAAAGTCAATGGGATCCGTTGTCGTGATATATACACGGATTATGACATTATTATTATTTATATATTATTCTTTGTTATTGTGGCAGGGTGGAGGAGCTGCAGCCACTCAGGCTGATGGGACACAGGTGTGTCCCATCAGCCTCTCCACCCTGCCAGCCTTATAAATGGGGAGACTGAAGCTGAAGCGGCTGGGCTGTTGATGTCGGACTGGGAAGCTGCTGCTGGTCGTGGTGCTTGTGCACGTGTGTCCTGGGTGTGAGGTTCAATTGGCTAGCCCCATGTTATTAATGCTTGCTATGGAGCTCACACCTCATTATCTCCCCTTTCTATGGCTAACCTCATGTTATTAATGCTCAGTAGGCACAGAAGTTTTGTTATGAAGCTCACACCTCACCTCCCTTTTTTATGTATTTAGCTAGAAATTTAAAACCTGAACAATAGAATTCAACGTAAAATGCCGGATCTTGTCCATTAAAAACAATACATTTTGGAACATAGTGTAACGACCACAGATAAGATAAGGCCTTGCCCGCCTGGGCAACACATCAGCATTTGGCCGACTGGTTAGTGCAGTTGACTGTGGTCTGGGAGACTGGGGTTCGAGACACACTCTGGGCACGACTTGTTCGCCACAGTATTTTCCTCATTGTGTTATGGTTTTCTTTTAATATCTTTAACATTTCTAAACACAAAAACACGAAAGTGTCCTTGATACTTCAATAATACAATAGGTTCATGTTAAGGACATCCGTTTTAATTAGTTCTCCTTCGATTATGACATGTTATTAATGCTCAGTAGGCACAGGACGTTTGTTATGTATTGTTATAGGTTTGCCTATGAGGCCTATTTCGTGTCTATTTTTGCACAGTTCACTAACGCTTTGAGCTAGGAGGCTGAAATTCGTTAGTGAACTATGCAAAAAAAGTTAGCAGCTGCAATAAAATATCTATCTAAATGATTACCTGAACAATGGTGTCAGGGACATTCCACTTTAACCTCTTAATTTAGGGCTTGTCATGTTAAAGGTAACTAAGATACACCCAGGTAACTGTTCATACTTTAGGTCACTGTAGTGATTTATTGTATAAATATAGGGATTCGGTGTAGGACCCCAGCCGTTTGGACACTGAACAGGCAAGAAAATGTCTTGATTGATTGTGATAACTGTATGTTGTCACACTACTGTTGTGCTTTCACAATGGACAATAAAAAATGTGGTACAGTTGCAGTAGCAAAGTACAAGGGTAATGGTAAAAAGAGCTCCCATGAGTGTGCTCTGACATAACTGAACCATCGGATAGTTTATTAAATCTATGGTTTCAATCCAACCTGAATAATCTGGAGAATCACAAAAATGTCTACATTGTTTTTGAAACCGTGTAAATGAAACCACATTGAAACTTGAAACATGACAAGAGGCATCAGACACTGTTCTGTGTTATGCAAAGCCTAGGAGACCAGATGTATTGTACTTGACCTTGCATTAAGTTTCTATTAAATATCATGCTTTAAAAAAAAAAAGCGAGCAATAATGACAGATGCAAAGGATATGTTAAAACAGTCGGTTTAACTAAACATCGATATTCTGAAGTGAAATACAGAATACAGAGTCGGTCTCTTCCTTAATGTTGTAATGTGGGCTCATCTGCTCTGGACTGTGATGTCTCCACATGGATGCCTATCAGTGCATGTGAATCCCTGCAATGCAGTTCAGAGCACAGGAACTTCCAGGCTTCCTTTCACTTAAAAAAAACATATTCTTCAGCCAGAAATAGTCCCATAAAGAGAGACAGGTTTGCTCTGGATCAATCGAAATAAAGAGATCTATGAGCTCCCCAAACTGCTCCAGACAGTGTTCCCTTTCCCTTTCAGATGTTTGTTTTGGACAAGGTTTTTTAAGGTCGAGCCTTGCACCTTTAAGTCAAGTACTTGAGATTTGAATAACCACAAACTGAAATGAATAAATAAATCTCCAAAACTGTGATTCCCCCTACTATAACTACAGACAACGATCCTTTAGACATATTCATATTCTTCTTCTTTATGTCTCTAACAGACACAAAGTAGGAGAAATATTGAAACATATCAGGAACTCAAGTCCAGACAACTTACAACTTCTGAAAAGTCTGAACTGTCAAACTACCTCTGTGTTTTTACACCTGGTAGCTCCCCTGGGTGTCTGTGATGTACTCATTCATAATTCCATCATGAAAACATCAGGTCCAGATGTGTTCACATCAGGGCCTCAGAAGTAATTAGTATCCTTCTCATCATTCTTTGCTTCACATCCTCATGTGATCTCTGACTGACACCGGTGCTGGGTCTCCCTCGTGATTCCGGCAGGTCTTGATCTATTGCTCCCTCACCGGCATATTTTGTGTTACTTTCAAACCTTTTATCCATAAAGTGTCTCTGTCTTTCATCTATCCACGTGTTATTGGATCCCCTCAGTTCAACCCTTTGTCATTTTGTTCTCGGCTCACTCCTACACCCTGACCATGTGAAATAGGTAGGGCACATTGTTTCAACACGATCTTATAGAATAATAACTGTTTAAACATGTTGCTTACAAAGGCTTTCATCCAGTTTGTTGATGTGGAAGCAGATCCAACACAATCTGAGTCTCTGCGATGGAAAAGGCAGATGTGGTGTAAGTTTATGTCCTTTTAGTTTTACCAATGGCACTTTTCCACTAGTATCAGTTCAGCCCGGCACGGCTCGGCGCGGCTTTACACGGTTCCACACATGTGTTTTCGCACTGCCAGGGGAGAAGCGGGCAGGTTTGGGTGAAGCTGCTGTGACGTACTCGATTGCGCAACCGCTTTATTCATGTCGGCGCTGATGAGAAATCAGCTGGAGCCGGGAGCGGCTGAGAGTAAAACAGCCCGTCTACATCGCTTTTTTAATTTTTTCTCGACAGCCACCAGGTTTATGAACATCTGCACCTCAGAGTTGGATCACCAAACAGACGTTTTGCGCTTTATAATAAAATCGCCGCGAGTCCCCTCGCGCTGACTCCATGGATCGGCTGACTCCCGCTTCCTGATTCAAACGTCCGCCGGCCCCGCCCCCCGACCAATCAGAGGCGTGGAGGGTGGTGACGTCCCCGCCCCCCGACCAATCGGTGGCGAGGAGGTGGTGACGTCAGAAATAGTCCCTGCTCAGACCGCTTTCAGAACCTCACTGAAATGGTTACAGAAAAAGGTACCGGCTTGGAGCGGCTCTACTCGTCTCAGCCCTAGTGCGAAAGCGCAAAACGGGTAGAACCGAGCTAAACTGATACTAATGCAAAAGCGCCACAACAATGCCCTCAGCTGAATACTTTTTGTTGATCTTTTCATTTAGTCAAGACAAGCAATTAATGCAAAAGTGTCAAATCTTACATCTGAACTGATGATGCATGTTTGAGCATCTCGAAGTATTGCCTAAAGCTTTCTCAAATTCCTCTATTTTCTTTTTACACCTATCTTCATGCTATTGAATATAAGTAATATAACAAGAATATTTGTGTGTAATATTCATGTTGCTGACAGTATGAAGGCTGGTTTGGTTGCAGCTCAGTTTAACTTCACCGTGGCAACACAGTGACAACTTCAGACGTGACCTTCGTCATTACACCCCAAGTCCTTATTCCACTCACCAGATCTAAGTCCTGCCTCCCTTTGGGCCCCTTGACGATGATCCGGACCCCTGTACCAATCCAGTCCCCGGTACCGCCACTCCAGATGTATAGAGGCTCCCTGAGGATGTGAACTGCATGGTGCTCCCTCAGGGGCTGGCACTAGCATATTCTCAACTGATCCACACGCACACACGCATGCACACACACACACACACACAAGCTTTTACTCAGCTCTTCAAACAGCAGTGGTCTCAGCGGGGCTGCCCGGCCGCCCCAGAGCATCGCTGCTGCATGCTGGGTACCTGAGGAGCCAGTGATACCAGGGCAAGGCCACGATGCTCAGTGGTGTGTGTACATGCATGCGTGTTTCCTGAGAGGGGTCAACATGTTAAGTGGTAGATTAATCAGTAGTAATTGTGTGTATGGTCCATTAAGGCAAGTGGTGGCGGACAGATACGGAGGTAACAGAGAAAAAACACCCCCCAAAAAACCAGCGATGAGTGTATTTATATCAATGCATGTGTGTGTATGCGTGTGCGTGTGTGTGTGTGTGTGTGTGTGTGTGTGTGTGTGTGTGTGTGTGTGTGTGTGTGTGTGTGTGTGTGTGTGTGTGAGGCAACAGAGAAGTGAAACTGGTGGAAATAGCAATTTAACTGTACCATACTTCTACGGCAGTCAGTATCTTTTTATAAATACCCGCTCTTGTTTGCTTTTCATTCACCCCCCATCATCAATCTCTCTCTCTCTCTCTCTCTCTCTCTCTCTCTCTCTCTCTCTCTCTCTCTCTCTGTCTTTTTTTTTAGAAATTCATCCATTTGTGGCCTGAGCTGTTGCGAAGTTGCTCTCCTACTTTTAGAAAAAGGAGTTACTGAACAACGGTCACCACTGGAAAACAAGGCTGCTTTCCACAATCTGTCTCACTCCTGCAGAAACACGCACACACACACACACACACACACACACACACACACACACACACACACACACACACACACACACACACACACACACACACACACACACACACACGCGCGCGCACACACACGCACGCACGCGCTACACTTTTCCCCCAGTGAACTCTGCTGGCTGATTTGGTATTCAATTGCCGTTGCAGGCCCAGCAGGCCTTAAGCTCTCTTTGTATTGTTTTATTACCCAGGGGCTGGGTCTTGCCACACACACACACACACACACACACACACACACACACACACACACACACACACACACACACACACACACACACACGCACACAGAAACACATACACACTTTCAAACACAGATAGCATACAAGTGCAAAGCAGGATTAGCATATTAGTGTATTAGCATCCTGTCTGTCAGCTGGCTCTGTCTTCCTTTCTTTCTCTCACACGCCGTCGAATGGAGAAGAAGAATCTGGTGAGGAGGAGGCAGAGGAGGAAGATACGGAGGAGAGTGAGTGGGAAGAGAAGGAGTAGATGTTAGACTCCTCTCCAAGAGACAGATGGCCGTCTGACTCCTACTGAGTTGTCAACTGGCCAACAGAAAGAGAGTGAGAAGGGGATCCATTGGAAGGGTGGAGGGGGGAGGGTGAACCTTGCCCTTACTTTTTCATCTCATCTTTCAACTTCTCACTCACTCTCGCTGCCAGCTTCAACATTCGTTCCCCATCTCTTTGCTTCTGGCCTCCATCTTCCACTTCGCCCGCTACCCATCTCTTTGTTCAGCTCTGTTGTTGTCGCTCATCTGTCAAAGGTTATTTGTTTTCATCTATACTTTGTCTCCTTCTTTTCTGCATGTTCATCCATCTCTCCCTCCCACACCTTTTTCTCTCTGTCGATGAAGCGATTTCCTGCTCCAGGAGCAAGCAAGCTGGCCAAGTTTGGATACATTTACCAGTGAAAGAAAGAAAAAAACAGAGGAAAAATGAGAAAAGTTGGGTCATAGAGGGCAATTTAGTGTGAGGGGAACTTGAATCATAAAGGAAAATGAACCAGGCTGCATTTTGTGGTGGTTGTAACACTTGTTATCCTGCTCTCCAGGATGAGATAACTTACACTCAACTCCTGCACTTGGTTACAATTTTTTTAAGGCACTCAGGATTTTCCATTTATTTTACCTGACACTTCCTATTTCATCATCACTTCGTAAGAAAGTAGTTCATGTGTGACAGCTGTAGTTTTGATACTGGTGACCTCAATTACCTGGATACATATGAACCAGGGACACACCTTTCTACAGTATGTTGACTGGTGACTGAAAATACCGGATGTGACTAGATTTGACCAAAAACCTCTTTTGCATGTGGTCCTTTTAAGTGCTACACAACACTACTGTGTACTATGCTGCAAATGTGTTGGTAGCCTTCAATTAAAGAAAGAAAAACTCTCAAAAGTCACTGAATAACTTGAGATTAATACAATCAATAATGAATTACATTGTACTACTGACTACTGACTAATGAAAGTAAGACATTGTTTGCGAATTTTGGTTCAACAGAATCATTGAAAAAGAAAAATAATGAAACTGGAATGGACAAGAATGAGGTGCCACTTTTTGAACCAGCCACTACAGTCAGGTGATTTCTGTAACTCTCAGAGAAACTTCTACACCTTGAGACAGGTATTGTGGTCCACGTTCATGAGCAAAGTGCTCCAGCTGTATAGGTCAGAAGGGTTTCTGCTCCAGACTGCACGTTTCTGCTTTTTTCACAGATGTTCAATAGGATTTAGATCAGGGATCATACAGGGCTACTTCAGAATGGTCCAATGTTTTTCACCGTGTGTTTGATCCTGTTGACGAGGGCCGAGCTTTCTTATGGAAGCTGCAGTCTGCCTCTGTTCCAAAGCTTCGTTTTTGCACCTGTGAGCAAAGAGCTGATGTGACTTTCCAAAAACTCCAGTTTTGTCTCATCTGTCCAAAGAACATTCTCTCAGAAGCGTTATGGTTTGTCAATATGAACTTTGACAAATTCCAGTCTGACTTTTTTATGATTTACTTTCAACGGTGGAGTCCTCTTCCGTCTTCCAGTTTGACTCAAACAGTAAAGGGGATGAGACACGGATGTAGCTTCACATCCAATCTCTTTGGAAGTTGCTCAAAGCTCTTTGGTTACTTGTCATATTATCCGTCTCTTTACTTTGCCATGAATTTTCCTCTTGCAGCCACGTTCAGGGAGGTTACCTACAGTCTCATGGACCATAAACTTCTGAATGTAATTTGCAGCTGTAGTCACAGGGATATCAAGCTGCCTGGACATGGTCTTCTAGCCTTTAACTTTAACATTGTGTTCTTTCTGATTCTAGACAAATCTTTCTTTTGCTGAACGCCATGTTACCAAACAGGAGGCTTACCATTTTTAACCTCTGAAATACACAGACGGACTGACTCTATGTCTGATATGTCACTATGATTAAAAGCAATGTCTCACTTTCATTAACACATTTTCAGAAAATTATTATTTATTATTAGTTTTGTCGATGTCAAGCTATTTCAATGATAATTGTGGCTTTTTTCTTTCTTTAATGTAAGAACACCAACAAATATGTCCACATGTGTATGGTGTCCTACCAGGTGTGACACAACAGGGGGCAGTATGGTTCTTTCCGTCTCCACCTTTAGTCCAACAAAATACTTTTGGAGTGGAAATGACAGAATGTTGAAGACAGAAACATTAACTGGACACATGCAAACTCTAAACCTCAGGATGTTGAAGATGTAAATATTGATTGATAATTTAAAACACAAAGAAATTCACACTGACTAAGAAAAAGGAGAGCAAACAATACCTTTTAGCTTTCTGTATATCAAATGAACAGATATTTCTGATCAAAAAGAGAAATTTGAGCAAAGCGAGATACGGCTTTTTCGTTTATTCAGTGTTTCTCCACTGCATGGAAAAATTGCTTTTATATGTTGCAACTCGGGGGTCAAAAGTGGCGAGGAAATCTTCCAACAGTTTTAGAGCCAGTTTTGTAACCACAGACATTTCAGCGAGTTTATGATAATCATATTTGACAGTACTGTGACGACTTGAAGACTACATGTTGTGAGAGACTCTGTTTAAGTGCTAATTAGTCCTGAAATGTTGACAGACTGTTTTTTTTTGTAGTAACATGGTCATCCATATTCTTGTACGCAGCCCTGTTTGAGTTTAAACACATCCAAAAAAAATGATTGTGGAAGGGTATATGATATTTACAACGAGGAGCCAACTTATTTATGCTTGTGGTGCCTCTTTCTCTTGAGAGGCCGCGGCTGACAGTTGTTGATACTAATATTACCCCACATCCTTTTATCCATCACAACGCTGTTTGTATTCATTAGCGCTTGCTGTTGGAGCTTCATCACAACCAAAAAGGCAGTTTGTTTTGTAGCAACACGCAAGGTTTTGTATCTCCCTGGTTGTGCGCTCACACTGTGCGTGCTACAGTGATTTTGTCAGATTGGTAGGAGTGTGTACGTGGGTTTGCATGTGTGAACGCATTTTTTTCTGTATGATGTTCTGATGAGAAACAATAAAATGACAGCGTTGAGCAGTGTAATGACAGTGCCAGACTTTTGTCACTTTTCAAACACACTTTTTGGAGTGTGTCTCCACGTGGGATTTTTTCGTGCGTGTGCGTGTGTGTGTGGGTGCATGCATGTGTAAATGTGTGTATCATTAATTTGTCATCTGCCAGGTAAGGCAGAGCATCTTTCATCCTCTTCCTCTTATCTTGTCACTGATAAAGAAGGTAACTGCGTTTTCACACACAGGCGCACACAAAACAAGACAATCTGTGGTTGTTTGTTTCAAAATGAGCCCATGATTACACTGCTTGTTAATACTTTTGTTTCCAAAGAGAATGCAACAGAATGATGCATCTTGTTTGTTTCTGCAGAACAAAAAACATTTATTTTATCTTTCTGTAATGGTGCGCCACACTGCTGCCACACTTTACGGTGTTGAAAAGATGCAACCTGTAATGTTAGTGTGTGTGTGTGTGTGTGTGTGTGTGTGTGTGTGTGTGTGTGTGTGTGTGTACCACAGATGTTATTTGCATGTCATGTGTATGTTCATATAATATGTGCACACATGTCCTGCTGGGACATACCAAGCAGTGATGAAGAGAGGAAATTGATGTGGCAGTAATCACCAAACCCCGAGGACAACTCACCTCGGCCCGTATGTGACGGCGCATCACAGATGTTTCCAACCTGTTCTCACTCAGCTGGTGTTCTGAGCTGATGCAAGCACTAAGGCTGCTTGAATCTGCTGCAAAGATCTGCCCTCTGCAGTCATATCCAGGTTACGGAGATGCCAAGCCAGCTGGAGACCGCTGGAAACAAAAATCTCTAAATGCGTTGTGCTTAGAAAACTGTCAGGGCAGATAAAGTGATTCATATGTGAAAAGAAATCGAAGTCAGATGGTTGGATATGACTGCTCTCAGGCCTCATCGACAAGTAGACAGGGATGTTTAAAGGATTTTTTTTTTTAAACATAATTTTTCTGAGGGGCAGCTTGGTGGTTAGCACTGTTACCTCACAGTAAGAAGGTTCCTGGTTCGACTCCCTGGCCCGGCAGGATTCTTTCTTTGACAAGGTTGCATGTTCTCCACGTGCTTGCGTTGGTTTACTCCGGTTACTCCGGCTTCCTCCAACCGTCTACAAACATGCATACTAGGTTACAGTTTTTTCTCAGTCGCTTTGGTTCTCAGATCAGAATGAAAGTTCTAATAACTATTAGTTCAACCTCCACAACATGTAGTCCTTTGTCCACATCATAGTAGCAGTTTCTCCTTCCTCTGAACAAATTGCAAATGCTTTTGGACATGTATCAGTTGCTCTCATACAATTCTCTGCTGTTTTACAACATTATCATTTGTTTATGTCATGTCAGTCAAAATGAACTATACTTATGGACGCTGAATAGTCATTTCCTAAAAAACTAATAGTCCTCATTTCATTGCTTTAGTCATTACATACAAAATTGTTGAACAAGTTATCAAATTGTGTCAAGCTAATTTACTGTAATACCTTTCTTTATCATTTTTTCCTGGAAATCTCTCTAAATTGAACAATTGCTCTCAGGTGAACTTCAGTTTTCACTCATGAGGAGGTGTGTGAAGCATTTAGTTGCAACCAATGACAAGCCACTTGTCCACAATCACTCAGGGCTGAATCCCATGAACCATCACTTGGCAAGCATATATAGACCGAGCAAGACATGTGTACCATTTCTACAATTCTGTGACACAGAAATGGAAGGTCAGCATGGTGGAAGAGGGGTGAGGATGCAGGGAGGAAGGGGAAGGGGAAGGGGAAGGGGAAGGGGACAAAACAGGGGAAGAGGGGGAAGAGGCCGAATACATACGCATATTCCTAATGAAATTAGGGCTACAATTGTGGACCATGTTATCAATCACGGCCTCACAATGGCTGAGGCTGGTCGGAGGGTGCAGCCAAATGTTGGAAGAACCACTGTGAATTCAATCATTCAAACATTTCGAAGGGAGAACAGGTATGTATAGTATTTGACAGTAATCCAACATCTCATACAGTAATATCTCATGTTTACTGTGCATTGGTGTAATTTTACGCTGCACCACATAGGATTGAAAGACAACCTCACAGAGGTGGAAGAGGTCCCCTTTTTACCCCGCAGCAAGAGGAAGCCATTTGTGCAATGGTGATTGCAAACAATGCAATAAGGTTGAGAGAAATTCAAAGCGCTGTCATAGAGGATAACAATGTATTTGGCAATATTGAATCTGTGTCAATTGCTACAATTGATAGAGTGCTCAAAAGAAATGAAATGCGCATGAAACAATTGTACAAAGTGCCATTTGACCGGAACAGTGACAGAGTGAAGGAGATCCGTCACCAGTATGTACAGGTAAAACATGTATTCTATGTATACTCTAATTTTCAGCACTGTAAACTGTTTTACTTTGTGTAGTCCCATGCAGTACACTAGCAATTCTCTCTCTCTCTCTCTCTCTCTCTCTCTCTCTCTCTCTCTCTCTCTCTCTCTCTCTCTCTCTCTCTCTCTCAATAAAGCGTGTACTGGAGCTGGAAGCAAGGGAACCACTGCACACATTCATCTACATCGATGAGGCGGGTTTCAATCTGGCCAAAGGTAGAAGGCGTGGAAGGAATAGAATAGGACAGAGAGCAACCACTGACATCCCAGGCCAACGCGGAGGAAATATCACAATGTGTGCAGCCATCTCGGAGAATGGAGTCCTCACCCATATCCCACGCATTGGTCCATATAATACACAACACCTGCTCACTTTTTTAGACTCTCTTTACAGGGATATAATCCCCGAGAATGAGAGGGGTGGAGGCCAACAGAGCAATTATGTCGTTGTATGGGATAATGTCCGTTTTCACCTTTCACCTCTGGTCAGGCAGTGGTTTGCTGCACATGATGACAGGATGCTGGTCGAGTATCTCCCTCCCTACTCCCCATTCCTTAATCCGATTGAGGAGTTTTTTTCTGCTTGGAGGTGGAAGGTTTATGACCGGCGTCCACATACACAAATGGCCCTGCTAGCAGCCATGGATGCAGCATGTGACGACATCACAGCAGATTCATGCAGAGGGTGGATTCGCCACTCCAGAAGATACTTTCCTCGTTGCATTGCAAGGGATGATATCCGTTGTGATGTAGATGAAAATATGTGGCCAGACAGACAGGAACGTCTGGATGTGCCAGAATGATTTACTGTACCTATGTTCAGTTAGAATATGTACTGCTATAGTGTATTGTTCACATTTGTGCACAGCTTTACCAAAAAGGTGTTTCTTATGTTTGTTCTACAGTAAATTAGTGACTGTAGTGTATTTTTCTTTTGCACAATGCTGTAGAATTGCAAAGAGCATACAGTAAAAATGTGAAACATACATATTCAGTGTCTTGTACTCAGTTACTCCCCTAACTACAGCAATGTGTAACTTTACTGTAGTTTTCAAATGGCTGTACAAGTAGTGTATAGTTCTGCCTTGAGCATTTTCAGGTAGTGTCACCAAGTCCTGACCTTTTTTTTTACATTAGAAAACTCTTAGAGAATATAGTGTCCTAATGAAAACATGACAAAGCCATTTGACTATCATGCTCATAAACGATGGTGACAGGACTTCTCATTTTGACGACACTGACAGTTTCATTGACATGAGTACTTGCTTTTGAGGGATAGACAATCCATTTTGAGCAAGTGACGCGCTTTTGCAGGTCATCCACTAGGTTTTGCAGTTTGTGATAATTGTTCTGAGAAATGCACTAAGTGTTGTGCAAATGTTAAGAGTGATCTGAGAATAGCACCAAAGCGACTGAGAAAAACTGTAATTGATTAATCTAAATTGTCTGTAGGTGTGAGTGTGTCTGGTTGTCTGTCTGTACATGTGGCCCTGGTGACCAGTTCAGGGTGGACCCCTGCCTCTCACCTGAAATGAGCTGTGATAGGCTCCAGCAGACCCCCGGGACCCTGCAAAGGATAGAACGGGTATAGAGGATGGATGGATGGGTGGGTGGGTGGGTGGGTGGATGGATGGATGGATGGATGGATGGATGGATGGGTGGGTGGGTGGGTGGATGGATGGATGGATGGATGGCATGCTTTGGTCAAAGTACCACAATAGATAAAGTGTCATCCCACAATCTTCAACCCCACTGGAGCACCTCTCTTTTGAGATGATAATGCAAAGTAAATTTGACACAGATTTTAGTCAGTACATACGCAGCCTCAATTACCACACCTGAGAGCTCACTCTAACACACACAACACACTGACTTCATGTTAACATACAAGTCTTGTGTTCATGTCTCCAATAGCATGACACTAAAGAATATTATGTTTAATAACAGAAAGTGCATTGGCGCTGACAGGTTTTCTTTTTACATGTGTCTTTTAAAGTCCTGTTAGCATTATTGTTGTTGTGCCATTGTCACGTAACCAGGAAAACAATGTCCAGATTTAACCAAGAAACCAAAATCTTCTGGGACAGAAATCATTCAAACTTATAAAAAACACTCAAGCTGGACTAAATTTTCTAAAATACTTTGTGTCGAGAGAAAATTTATGGGGAAAGCAGCATTGGTAAAAGATATCTGAAATTACATCCGAACACATTAATTGGTGAAGGGATAAAATTTGGTAAAAGTAAGGGAGGGCATCATGGAGAGCAACACACTTTACTCCACTGTTTTGATTTTTTAGGGTGATGAGCGGCGCCTCAGGCTCTGGGGTCAACACCCCTGCTCTGGAGAACATAAATGAAAACTGCTTTTTGACAGTTATCATAAAAGGAAAAGTAGGCTTTTTGCTTTCTCTCCAACAAGCTGTAAATTTTACTTCTGTTGGAAATGTGATTCTAACAGGACATAATTTACAATGGAGACATCACATTTTCCAGAGTTTTGCATGATCACATGATCATGAAGAAATCCTTCTTGGCAGACTCCAAGCTACTGTATGTGTTTGTTTTGGCCAAAATGCAAATATTAGGCCACCACCATCATAGATTGGTAGGTGTAACCACAGACAACAATGGTGGCTCCTTTCCATTGACTGTTTCCTCTGGATTTTACTTGCGTCATCTGATTGGTTGAAGCCATACACGACACATCCAATCACCTACTGAACTTTTTGACAATGCCACAATGGCATTCTTCTTCTTTTTCTGATCATTATCATATAATCTTCTGTGAAGAATGAATACCAAATGTTTTTCTCTTCAGTGACATTTTCAGATGCAGTTGTGTTAATGTATATCTCCTAACACTCTTATATTTGGGTATGCGTGTGTGTCAGGACCCTCTGTGGATTCCATGAACTCACATACATATTTATCACAGGAAACAGGAAGAATCCCAAATATGGAAGAATGTGGCTTCCATGCACCAAAAGATGTCTGTCACTATTACAGTAAGTCAAGCTATTGTATGTTGGATGCACAGATGCACTCATGCACACAAAGGGCCTTTAATGCAAATTATTGGAGTTACTAAACTCAAAATACATTTTAATCATAGACATAAGCTAACAACACCGTGAGGAATGTGAACTTAGATGCTTTGCACTCATTTTTCCTCCCTCCATCTTTTTCCTCTCTGTATTCTTCCCTCCAGCTACCTTCTAGCTGTCCCCTCAGGCATCTGCTTAAATGTGTTTCTGCTGGGGAAGTGGTGGCTTGTTTGTTTGTGTGTGTGTGTGTGTGTGTGTGTGTGTGTGTGTATGTGTGTGTGTGTGTGTGTGCTTTATCAGTAAGTGTGTCTTGGTCTAATGACTGTATTAGCAGTTATGGTCCTACAGACCCCTGGGACAGCATTGAAAGATAAGGAAAAGGCTCCAGTGTGTGGACTAGATGGATAGATAGATAGATAGATAGATAGATAGATAGATAGATAGATAGATAGATAGATAGATAGATAGATAGATAGATAGATAGATAGATAGATAGATAGATAGATAGATAGATAGATAGATAGATAGATAAGATAAGATATTAATTGTGTATTGAATATTTGTACAGCTTCCTGATGCAACCGGTTGTAACTGGCACAATCGACATGGATGCAGTTTTGCAATATCTCAAATTATGGTGCAACTGGTGCAACGTTGTGTTTAGACTTTGTCTTTAGGATTCAAGGGCAGTTTCCCCGCAGGGGACAACAAAATGCAGAAAAGGGTAACAGATGGATTAAAGAGTGAATATGTACTATACCAAATTTGATTGGGTGCCTACCTAATTGTTTGGGATAAAAGATAAGAGGGTGTGAATCACAAATCTCAGTAGCTGCTGTATTCAACAATCCCATTATTATAAAAAGCTGAACTCCAACATGTAAATGGATAAGTCCAACAAAGAGGAGTTGATGCGTGTGATCTCTATATTTTTTTTATAGTAGGGTGTTCCCAACCTTTTTTATGTTGGTGACATCAAGCCAACACCAATAACGATCGCTTGCAGGATCAATCAACTAAGGTTAAAAGTACCTTGGTAATGATTCAATGTTGTGCAAGACATGGTTGAATTTAAAAAAAGAATTCAATTCAATTCAGTTCAATTTTATTTATAAAGCATATATTACAATAGAAGATGTCTCGCTTTCCAGAGACCCAGAAAATGACCTTCATGACCTTTTAAATTATCACTTGACAATTTTGATTCACGTTGAATGACTGAACTCATATAGGTTTAGTCATTGAGCCTTAGGGCTGAAGTGCATCCTTTAGCATCTTTTTTTTTTTAAATATTGTCTATTTTACAGGTCTGTTCCATCCTCCTTCAAGGCAATGTAATTGTCACTGCAGTTGTGAAGAAAAGCCATGTTGGTATTAGTGACAGAAATAAACCAGAATGATGGAGGGATGGTGGATTTTTGGAAGAGGAAAGAGACATCATTTTCAGTGCTCTATGAATAGACTCCTGCAGCTGCCCTCCCATCTCACTCACTAACGTACACACACATACAGACATACACACATGCTTTTCCTGGGTGGCCACACATGAATGACTGCAGCTGCCCTTAAGATTCGCTCAAGACTTGAACTTAGCCTCAAGCCACCTTCCAAGTTCAACACTTTGACTTACCAACCTTCATGTGCAGGCCACAAACTACTGAGCACATTATGGAAACCATTAGACCAATATGTTTAGGCCTCCAAGAGTCTGGATTGATGTAGTACATTACTTCCCCCTAAGCCTTTTCATCCACGGTGGTAGAAGAAAGAAAAAAAAAACAGTTCTCCAAGCTTTATAATGTACCTAAGACTTGAGACTGTTTTGAAGATAAATTTTATTTACGTATTTCCTCTTTTCTTAGGAATTTGACATGATTAAAACGTAAATCAAACTTTTTTTGAAGCAACTATACAGTATTTCTTCAGACTTTTGCACTGTATTTTATCGTATCCAGGTAGAGCCTTATTTATTCGTTTTATGAAAGGATTGTGATGGTTTGGTTTGGTTTGGTGGCTTAAATGCAAAAACCTGATGATGTTAATATCCAGCAGGTTTGACAGTGCAGTCCAGTCTCAAACACATTGGACACTTTTAGAAACATTGGGATGTACTTTATATTTTATATAGCACACATTGTCTAAATGCCTTGTTTTCTGGCAACTAGGCTGCGTGTCTCTTCCTCTAACTTGAACTATGTAATTGTATGTATTTATCATAACCAGGCAATTTGTAATCTGAATTTTAACCAAGTAGCTGTCATTCATATGTGAAAAAAATTAAAAAGAGAGGGACATTGGCAGTTACACACTACAAAACAAATTTCTATGAAAGTCAAAAAAACAAAAAAACACCATTGGCCATTGGCAAAGATATTTCTCCTTAATCCTCAATTCCTCAGAGGGATTGCTAAGAATTAGGCAAGGCCTCTGAGGAACCGAGGGTCTTCTCTCCGGCTTGGGTCATTTTGACTCGAGCCCTAGTGCCTTGCAAGGGATAAAATAAGACAATAGACTAGACTAGCTTCGTGAAATATTAGGCTTATTTCGAGAGGAACTGCTGTTTGCAGCGCAGGACTTTTGAGCAGGTTGAAACTGAAATTTTCAAAGTGAAATGAGATTACAAAAGTAATAATTTTAAACAACACATAAGGTCCAGGATCATCACCACACTTGTGTATGAGCCATCCCTCTTTGTGAAACCATTCGTATTTAAGTGTAGTTCTGTTGCAACAGGCAATGGTTTCGTTTTTTATATGTCTAGCTCTCTGTTTTCCAGCTCTCTGACTCTTTATTGTTGATCGATAACACAAATTTTTAAAGCTTGAGGCAAAATGTTTTGCTGCTCATGGGGACTAATTAATGTTGACATTTAAAAAATCATATTTGGATGAAATTTGGGAAATAAACCCACCCAAACCTTTACTCCAGCAGTATTTCTACTTAATGAATGAGCTGAAAGGCTTTCAGACTTGAGCAATGATAAATAACACAGAGATCTGTGGGAATGAACCAGGAAACAGGAGCTCCCTCTGCTTTGCTCCATTAAGTGGTGATTGTCACTCATTAGAGGCTTCATAATAAGAGCAGGAGGGGTGCTCCAGATAAGACTATGTCCTGTAACCCAGAGACCAAACCTGAAAAGCCAGATCGTTATCATACCTGACCTTGCAGCCCTGATATATATCACAGGCATTACACACAGCTGCTGCTCAATTAAAGCAGGACACAAACACACACACACTCATTCATTAAGTGCATCTGTTGTTACCGTGTACATAAACAGTACATGCTGTAGTAATTTAAAGTGTTATGTTAACCTTGACTACATTAACCGCAAAACAACAATAACAACACATAAAACATAGCTGCCACCCGTGAGTCAGGTGTTCTGTAATCAAGAGGCGAAGAGGTGGAGTGTGTGTGTGTGTGTGGGGGGGGGGGAATTAGGCTAAGGGGGAAACAGTAAATTGAAGCAGTTCAGAAGATTATAATATAATTTTTTTGAAATGAGTTCCTAATGGAGATTTAAGATGCAAAAACTCCTTAAAGCTGGGATATCCTGTTCGTATGTTTGTGCGCCCGCATTTCCACGTGTAAGCAGTGCATGCTGATTTTTAATTCACTAAGGTCCTAATTAGCTGTCCAGTCCAAGAAACTTTCCTAGTTTAAATTCCATGAATGGAGTTTGAGAATATGTTGATAGGTTGTGAGCATGCTTTGGTGAAGACATTACTGTTTAATCTTTAATTGTAGTGTTATGCTTGAGGAAAACACAAAGGAAATTAAATTTCATCTTGTTACTGCAGCTGGACAAATTGTGTATTTGTATGCATGATTTAACAGTTTTCACTGAGCAAACAGTCATTGATCAAATGCCATATTTACAGTATTTCCTGAAATAAGGTGATGAGGTTTAAGATAGCGGTGTGAATGAAGCAGCCCACCGATCCTTGACTTTTGGCAGCATTGTACTTTTTTAGCTACGTATCTCATCTCTGCTTGTGCCATGTGCAGTACAGCCGAGCGGAACTGCTGTCCATTGCGGCTTCTGCCCACAAAATAACTTAAATTTATGGAATACTATTCCCCCGGAGATTCGGCAGCCATCGAATGCAGCCGGCTTCATCATCCCCCCGCTGAAGTGGCATAGGCGGTGGAGACACAGGAAGCAGAAGCGACGCAAAGAGCGAGACTAGTGGCTAAGCTAAAGGGTAACCCTTACAAACCGCTGATCCCCAGTCTCTTTTCACCAACGCCCGGTTGCTAAAACAATAAAATGCCCGGACAACGTCTGCGGATCAACTCTCACGCTCTGGAATACTGTGTACTGAGTGTGGCTATCGAGCTAGCGGGCCGTGCTGTTCCCAGAGCCGACTCTAGTAAGAGTAGAGGAGGAGGACTTTCTGTTTACAATGACAACAGATGGTGCACTAACACAACTCACTGCTCTCCAGACATTGGATTTATAATGCTACAGAGCAGACCCTTTTTTTAAGCAGGGAGTTCACATCAGTGGTAATAATTGCTTTCTATGTGCCTCCTGAGGCTAATGCTAAAGTGGCCATGGAGACACTACTTCTGTCCATCAACCAGCATTCAGCTGTATGGTCAGACAGTGTAATCATAGTTGCAGGAGACTTCAATCATGCCAAACTTAAAATCCATTCTACCTAAATACTATTGGCACTATTGGACTACATCAATTTTGCACTAAGAAGGTGACCTTTAAAGAGTTCCCTAACCAGAAACCGTGGGTCAACAGCCTAGGGAAGTCCCTGCTAAAGGCACGGGATATTGCCTTTAAAGCAGGGGACCTGCTAAGCTACGAAGAAACTCGGACAAATCTGCTGAGGGGCATTAAGAAGGCCAAACACAGCTAAGGGAAGTGCATTGAGGTCCACTTCTGCAACAACAACTCCAGAGATATGTGGGAGGGGATTAAGGCCCTGACTTACTACAATAACAGCATTGCAACCACGATACCATCTGACAGCAACCTCCCCTGAATCAAGCTCGCAATTCCATCTGATCTCGACCAATACCAGTTTGCCCACCTAGCAAACAGGTTAACAAAGGACACTGTCATGATGGTGCTCCACACAGCCCTCACTCATCTGGAGCAGAGTAAAATCTATGTGAGGATGCTATTTGTGGATTTTAGCTGTGCATTTAACACAGTCACCCCCCCAAAATTGGTCACTAAGCTGGTCAACCTGGGCTTGGGCAGTTCACTGTGTGAATGGATACAGGACTTCCTCAGGAACAGGCCCCAGCACATCAGGATGGGAGACCACACTTGCACCACACACAATCTTGAACGCTGGAACACAGCAGGGGTGTGTCCTCAGCCCCCTCCTCTTTTCCCTCTTTACCCATGACTGTTCTCTGTTGGGCCACCGTCCTGTGATTATGAACTTATGTGATGATGAACTCATGTGAAATGTGATTATGTGAACTTCAGGCTTTGACCAGCTCAAGGCCCGATTTTGGCCTCCAACGGAAACCAAACTAAAGTTTTATGATACCTGACCACACGATTTGGAACAAAGGAAAACCCCCATGGACAAAGCTCAACCAGGATTTGCATATGTGGCCCCTTGGTGATAAGGGACAGCCTCTGATTGGGCGCAGACCCCAAACTGCAGGAGGGGCTGCATTGACTTCCTGGGCCCCGCTATAAAAGAGCAAGGCCTCCCCTCTCTCTCTCTCTTCTCTGCTTTTTTTGCTCTCCCCTACAGGTCTCTGTTGCCTCGGACCGGTCCACGGTCCGATGGGGTCCCCCGTGAGCAGGAACCACCATTATTAGCACCAGGAGCAACCAGCCAAGGACCGGCCTCCTCCAGGATCGTTGACCGAAGGAGCGTCCGTTTTGCAGCGCTGCACGAGTGACCCACAAGGTTTCGAGCCCCAGAAAGCCGAACCAGGGACCCTGCATTGCCTCGACGTGAACACCTTCAGACCGACCTGAAGCTGAAGGAGGCCAAGCTGCTGTGTCCACGCTGCTGTCCACTCATCCACAGTTACAGATAACAGGAGGGAGTGAGAGCCACTCTTATCAGGATCCCCTGCTGAGCGTAACTCCCTTTGTTCAACAAAGAACTGGCCGGCCAGATCAAACCACCCTTTTCTTCATTTACAAGATCCAGGTAAGGGCTGTTGTGTCTGGGCAGAAAAACTGAGTTAAAACAAGTTGAGTTTTATGTTGTGAGCTGGGCCGCAGATCCTGCCACAACTGTGTTTATTAGCACCAGGAGCAACCAGCCAAGGACCGGCCTCCTCCAGGATCGTTGACCGAAGGAGCGTCCGTTTTGCAGCGCTGCACGAGTGACCCACAAGGTTTCGAGCCCCAGAAAGCCGAACCAGGGACCCTGCATTGCCTCGACGTGAACACCTTCAGACCGACCTGAAGCTGAAGGAGGCCAAGCTGCTGTGTCCACGCTGCTGTCCACTCATCCACAGTTACAGATAACAGGAGGGAGTGAGAGCCACTCTTATCAGGATCCCCTGCTGAGCGTAACTCCCTTTGTTCAACAAAGAACTGGCCGGCCAGATCAAACCACCCTTTTCTTCATTTACAAGATCCAGGTAAGGGCTGTTGTGTCTGGGCAGAAAAACTGAGTTAAAACAAGTTGAGTTTTATGTTGTGAGCTGGGCCGCAGATCCTGCCACAACTGTGTTTATTAGCTTAAGTGTTTTTGTTTATCTTCTTATTTGTCTACTGCTGCATCCACATCCACATACCTCAGAGACTTTATTTCCTCAGGAAGTTGAAGCAGATGCACCTTCCTTGCCCCCTGCTGGTTAACTTCTACAGAACATTCATTGAGTCCATCCTGATCTACTGCTGCACAGTGTGGTTCACAAGCTGCACTGCCTAGGACAGGCAGGACCTACAGTGGGTGGTAAGGATGGCAGACAGGATCATCAGGACCACACTGCCCTGCCTCAAAGATATCTACACAGACCAACTTAACAAGAAGGCCAGTGATATCAACGATGACCTCACACACCCTGGATATGTCCTGTTCTCCCCATTACCCTCGGGAAAGAGGTACCGCTTTCTCAAATGGAGAACTTCAAGACGGAGTAACAGCTTTTTCCACCGAGCTTTCAAAATCATTACCCCACCCCTGTTCATCCCATACACACATCACCCAGTGCAATACCCCACCCATTGCAATGAGCCCACTGGAGCCCCCCATATTTATGGAGGCATGGTTCTTTATACTGAATATTGTAGTTTGTAGTGTTTTTATACGTTGTTTTTTTTAAATATATTGTTGTTTAACATGCCTTGCTGCCATGAGGAGTTGTGAAACACATTTCCACAGTAAATGTTGGTGACAATGTTGAAAGTGACAATAAAGGAATTCAATTCAGTTCAATTCAAATGAAAATGAATAAAATAAAAATAAAAATGCATGGCTGTTTTTTTACATTCAGATCAGGTGTCTGTTGCATAACTGGATACATTGACTCTGCAGCATATTCAGAATTTAAAGAGGACCTATTATGAAAAACAGGTTTTCTCTTGCTTTAACATATATAAAGTGGTCTCCCCTCAGCCTGCCAACTCAGAGAAGGAGGATGTAATGGTGGGTAATGGCCTGTAGGGGTCGCACTAATAGGAGGTCACTATCTGTAAAAAGGAGCACGAAGAAGAATAAAGTTTGTCTTGAAGCATCCATCTTGTGGTGTCCTTGAATACAAGTTACAGAGGAACAATACATGGTGTCAGAGTTGAGAATCAACGACAGACAGAGTCTGGTGGCACAGACAACTAGTTGGAGCTGCTCACCGGTGAGGAGAGTGAGGACGGGTGATCTGTGGAGAAGAGGAATGAATGAGCACGTCGGCGAATGCTAACAAGCTAGCTGCAAGCTAACAACATTCAACATGGACCACATATTCACCATCACACCACCGGGACCGTTCGACTTCGAGCCGAGTTCGTGGCCTGCATGGATTAAAAGGTTTGAACGCTTCAGAGTCACAAAAAGACACAACATTAAAACTACAACAACGACAGACATACAACCAGAGACACCGCACTCAAATCCTGCCACCTCTTCAGCCTGGTCAAGAGGTGTGGATCCGACCCGCACGCACTACAGGGACAGTTGTGGGTCCGGCAGCAACACCACGCTCCTACGAGGTGCAGACTCAAGATGGAGGACGGCTGCGACGTAACCGGTCCCACCTCAGGGAAGTACCAGCGCCCCCAGCACCACAGGACACTTTGACTCATGATGGAACAATAACTAGGTCAGGGAGACTGTCCAAGCCTCCTGATAGACTTAACTTATGAATGTTTGACACCTACAGTTCACACTAAGTGAAATGTTAAAAGAGAGTTAAGTAAAGAAGAACAACTGAAAATGATGATTGATGGTTAAAAGTAAAAGGTTCTAGTGATGAGTTATAATCTTACTTTGTCTGCTGTAAAATGTATTTTGTTAGTTCCCGTAATTATACTTCCTTTAAAAAGGATTCTATGAAATACATTAAGTGATGTTATGGATAAGGAATGAAGTTCATAAGTAGCTATACTGTTTAAAGCACTTGATTGTCATAGAAAGTTCTGTTAAACAGATAATCTTTTATCTAAAAGGGGGAGATGTAATGGTGGGTAATGGCCTGTAGGGGTCGCACTAATAGGAGGTCACTATCTGTAAAAAGGAGCACGAAGAAGAATAAAGTTTGTCTTGAAGCATCCATCTTGTGGTGTCCTTGAATACAAGTTACAGAGGAACAATACAGAGGAAAGCAACCAAATTCTGCAGTGTCTGTACAGCCCGCCCGGATGAGCCATCCAATGTGATGTGGCTTCTATGAGCCATTCAGATTCTGCGCATTTTCGTTACGTAACCAAAATGCAAACCACGCCCACAACTATAAAACCGTGTAACTGTATGCGAGCGTCCGACTATCACCTTGCACTGCGTGACATCGGACGCTCTCTGTCCATCTCCCTCCAGCCAGCTGCCACTTTATTGAGGTTTTTGTAGTGAAATGAGGAGGTATCATAGAGATAACTTCTCATTTCAACTAACTGGATCAGCCGTTCCCCATCCGTGAATGTTTCCTACAGCGCTTTCAACTGGCTTTCAACGCGAGCGACAGGAAGAAAATAGAAGCCTACATCCGACAAATGTTCAGCTCAAAACGCTGCGTCGCTGCGGCCAGTTAGGACAGTCCAATAGAAAGCAATGGAATTGATTTTGTCGCTGATGCTCGTGTCATGCACGCATCGCATGCATGACACGGTGTAAAGGCTGATTTATGGTTCCGCGTTACACCAACGCAGAGCCTATGCCGTAGGTTACGCCGTAAGGGTCTGCGTCGATTTAACGCAGAAACATAATTCAGGCTTAACTCCGCCGGCCGGAGCTTCCGCCATTTTTTCATAGCGGTGTATCACGTAATTCAGGAAGCCAATCAGCACAGAGCCTCATTATTATAGCCTCCCCGCCCACTAAGAATCCCTCATAGTGAATGAGTGTGCTTTGTTAGAAATGTAATTGCTATTGAAACACCTCTTACTCATAATGAGATGCACGCTGTTTAATCAGAAAGCTATAATGTCAGCAATCATAAATCTTTATATCTGCCTAAAATAGAAGCGGAGACGGTTTGAACGAAAGGCATAGAATTAGCATGGACAGTGGGAACATGTCCCCACGAATATCCAGCGATTATTGAATTTTCCCTCCGATGATGCTGAATCCACCCTTTACAAAAACACCCTTTGTTGGTTGTTAGCAGCGCCAAAACGATTAAAGAAAAAAAAGTAACAGAATATATTATTAGGTGAACTATAAAACTCTGGTGCCATGTGTGAGACACATGGGTATCAATTGGGAGAGGGGATGGCACCAAAAAAACAAGGTGTACATAAGGAGCTACTTTTCAAAGAAAAGTGTAAAGGCCCATTTATGTCTGATGCAGAAGACTGTCGTCGATCTCCTGCGTCGTTCATGTGCGTAATTTAATCAATTTTCAGGGCCCTTGCAGATCCGTTACTTGACACAGCAAATGGAGCAATACCACTGGAAACAATATTGAGCAGTTTAGCTAACATGCAACCATCAAAGGAACAAACCACAAAAGAAGAGGAATTTGTCATCCACATGCCGCAATTAATTAAATCGTCAAACTGACCACCGTCTACTGAGATGCCTCCTTGTCTCTTTCTAAAAGCGTGCATGATTAAATTCGATTCAATACAATTCAATTCAGTTCAGTTTAATTCAGTTCAATTCAATTCAATTCAATTCAATTCAATTCAATTCAATTCAATTCAATTCAATTCAGTTCAATTCAATTTTATTTATATAGCATCTATTACAACAGAAGTTGTCTCTAGGATCTTTCCAGAGACCCAGAACATGACCCCTGAGCAATAATTACATAAACATAACATCAACACTGGCAGATAAAAAAAACTCCCCTTGTGGGAGAAAAACCTTAAGCCAAACAGTGGCAAGAAAAACTCCCCTTTAGGAGGGAAGAAACCTTGAGCAGGACCCAGATCATAAGGGAGGACCCTCCTGCCATGAGAGGAGAGACACAGACACAATGGTTAGTTGTAACACTGAAGTGGTCAGAGGGTTGGGCACATTCACATTTGTTTCAATAAGCAAAGCATCTTCTTAGGACTTTTCCTATCTTCAGGGGTCACCATAGTGTTTCCCTATATTGATTTGGTACATGTTTTATGTTGGAGGCCCTTCCAGAAATAACCTTCCCCATTTATCTGGGCTATGTGAAACCAGTCTTTGAACTGCAAGTTCCTTTCATATTTTTGCAGTTCATTGGCATTCGTGCATTATATTTGTTTGCATTTGATATATTTTCCATTGGCAATTCGAGGTTGCAAAATTTCAGAGATAATGGAAACCTGCTGCGTCCAAAGATTATGCAGGCAGTTGGTGTCCAGTACAAGTGTCTCGGTGGCTGATTATGTAAATACATACATGAAGATCCATGTTCTTCCACGGATCAATTTCAAAATATAACCCAAAATGAATGATGGTGATGAAATATGAACTGCAAGTTCACTGAATACACAAAAATACAGCGTGGGTGCGTGTTTTGAAAAGACGTTCAGTAGTACTGTTCTTGACACCTTTTAATTCCTCTGACTCTACTTTGTGTCCCCAACGCATTTTGCAAGATTCCACTGGGACTGAGTGAAAACAGCTCTTCAGAGCTGGGAGGCATTTTTAATTGGTGTCAAATCAGCAGATGAGATTGTTTATGCATGAGTCCTCTGCAGGGTTGTGGGGCTGTGTTGTTTAACACACATGTCCATCATTGCGTGGACATCAGGGACCGTAACTCTGGATTGACAGACTGGAGTGGCGGTCCCAATCTTTAATAAGGGGAACAGAATAGTGTGCCTTTACTTAAAAAACCTTCTCTTGACCCAGACACCTTAGCTAATTATAGACCAATTTCCAACCTTCCATTTGTATCTAAAATTCTGGAAAAGGCAGTTTCAAGCCAGCTATGTGACTATTTGTATAGAAATGATCTGTTTGAAGTCTTTCAGTCAGGGTTCAGAATGCATCATAGCACAGAGACAGCACTGGTTCGAGTCACGAATGACCTCCTTATGGCCTCAGATAAGGGACTAGTGTCCATATTGGTTCTACTGGACCTCAGTGCTGCTTTTGACACTGTAGATCATGGCATTTTACTGCACAGGTTAGAGCATGTTGTTGGGATTAAAGGGACAGCTCTACGTTGGTTTAAATCATATCTATCTGACAGGTTCCAGTTTGTTCATGTACATGAGGTTTCTTCAGAACAGTCAAGGGTCTGTTATGGTGTTCCGCAGGGTTCAGTGCTAGGGCCAATCTTGTTCAGTTTATACATACAGCCATTGGGAAGTATAATCCAGAATCACGGCATACACTTTCATTGTTATGCTGATAATACGCAGCTCTACTTGTCTATGAAGCCGGATGAGACAGAACCGTTGGTTAAACTTCAGGCATGTCTTAGGGACATCAAGGAATGGATGTCCAGAAATTTCTTGCTTCTAAATTCAGATAAAACAGAGGTTATCATTCTTGGTCCAGAGCATCTTAGGAAGGGATTAGATGGTGTTGCGATGACTTCCAGTGCAACTGTGAGAAACCTTGGTGTTATTTTCGATCAGGATTTGTCATTTAAACCATATGTCAATCAGGTTTGTAAAATAGCATTTTTCCATCTCCGTAATATTGCAAAGATTAGGAAAATCCTCTCGCAGAGTGATGCAGAAAAACTAGTTCATGCGTTTGTATCTTCTAGACTAGATTACTGTAATGTGTTATTAGCAGGATATCCAAGTAATTTGCTGAATAGGCTCCAGCTGATCCAGAATGCAGCAGCACGAGTACTGACAGGAATTAGCAGGAGAGACCACGTCTCTCCAGTGTTAGCGTCGCTTCATTGGTTACCCGTAAAATTCAGAATCCAATTTAAAATTGTACTACTTGCGTATAAAGCCCAAAACGGCTTAGCTCTGCATTATTTGCAAGACCTGATAGTACCTTATGTTCCTGGCAGAGCTCTCCATTCTCAGAGTGAAGGTTTACTCGTAGTTCCTAGAGTATCTAAATGTAGATTTGGAGGGCGGGCGTTCTGCTATCAGGCACCATTACTTTGGAACCAACTTCCAATCTGGGTTAAGGAGGCTGACACCACCTCCACCTTTAAAACTAAATTTAAAACATTTCTGTTTAGTAAAGCCTATTGTTAGTGTTTAGTAATTTTCTAGCTGGTGTTGGTAAATCTGTAGGTAGTGTAAACTCTAGTGTGCCAGAGTCGTTCCTGTAGTTTCTTGTGCTGGCCCCCCCTTCTCCTCCCTTTTCTCTCTTTTGTCCATGTTGCAGCATCCTTTGCCGGACACCGGAACCTGCAGCGTGGGAGTGAGAGGGGCAGGGTAACGGCCCGGGCAGGCGGGGGAGAGGTTTGTCCGTCAAGACTCCTCTCCCTGGCCCTGCCCCTTCTCAAACCTTTCCCCGACCCTGCACCCCAACCTGGGACTTGATGATTGGGCCGGAGCTTCGGGAGCTGCATGCTGGCCTGCGGTCCCCACCCCTGGTCATCCCGTTGCTGCTTCCACCTGCCTGCTGTGCTGCTGCCGTCCCTGACCCACCAGTCTGGCCCTCGGCAGGAGGGTCCCCCCTTATGAGCCTGGTCCTGCTCAAGGTTTCTTCCCTCCTAAAGAGGAGTTTTTCCTTGCCACTGTTTGGCTTAAGGTTTTTCTCCCACTAGGGGAGTTTTTTTCCTGCCATTGTTTATGTAATAACTGCTCGGGGGTCATGTTCTGGGTATGGGTCTCTGGAAAGCGTCTAGAGACAACTTTTGTTGTATTAGACGCTATATAAATAAAATTGAATTGAATTGAATTGCTTCAGCTACAGAGTGATCCTACTCCGCAGCTTCCATGGTAAGATCTATTCAGGGATACTGGAGAAGTAGGTGGCTGGGTGGTCGAATTTCAGATTCATGGACAGTGTGACTTTCATCCTGGCTGTGGAACATTGGACACCTCTACCTCTACACCTTCAGCAGGGTCCTGGAGGGGGCATGGAAGTTTGGCCTACCAGTCTTCATGTGTTTTGTGGCCATTGACCATGTCCCTCAGGAACTCATGTGGGGGGTTCTCTGGGAGCATGGGGTGCCGGAATCCTTTATGCTGTCTGTCTGGTCCTTTTATATTTGGTGTCAGAGCTTGGTATGCATTTTCCACTGTAAATTGGACTCATTTCCTGTGGGGGTTGGAATCTACCAAGGCTGGCCTTTGTCACAGATTCTGTTCATTACTTTTATGGCCAGAATTTCTAGGAGCTGCCGAGGAGCGGAGGGGGTCCAGTTTGGTGAACTCAGAATTGGGTCTCTGCTTTTTGCAAATGATGTGGTTCTGTTGGCCTCATCAGGCCAGGACCTTCAACTCTTGCCGGAGCTTCACAGTTGGATGTGAAACAGATGGGATGAGAATCAGTCCCTCAAAATTTTAGACTATGGCTCTCAGTTGGAAAAGGGTGGACTGCCCTTTCTAGAATCAGATACTGCCATAAGTGGAGGAGTTCAAGTACTTAGGGGTCTTGTTCACAAGTGAGGGAAGAATAGAGCAGGAGATTGATAAGCGGATTGGTGCAGCATCTGCTGTGATAGGACTCTGCATAAGTCGGGTGTGGTAAAGCAGGTGTTGAGCCAAAAGGGGAAGCTCTCAATTTACTAGTCAATCTATGTTCCTACCCTCATCTATGGTCACAAGCTGTGGGTAGTGACTGAAAGAATGAGATTACTGATACAAGTGGTGGAAATGAGTTTCCTTTGTAGGGTGTCCAAGCATTCCCTGAGAGAAAGGCTGCGAAGTTTGGTCATCCGGGAGGAGCTTAGAGTAGAGTCACTGCTCCTCCACATTAAGAGGAGGCATATGAGATGGCTCTGGCATCTGGGGAGGATATCTCCTGGCCTCCTCCCTGGTGACGTTTTCCAGGCATGTCCCACTGGGAGAAGACCCGAGGGAAGATCCAGGGCACGTCGGAGGGAATATGTTTCTTGGCTGGCGTAGAAACGCCTTGGGAACCCCTAGATAAGCTGGACAAAGTGGTTGGGGAGAGGGAAGTCTGAGTTACCCTATTTAGGTTACTGCCCCTGTGACCCAACCTTGTATAAGCGGGGAAAAATGGATGGATGGAGAGATGGATGGGGCAGTGTCTCCTATTAGAGGAACAACTATTTTGCGTATATAAAGGCTGTAAATACAAAAACCCGTAACATATCCAGTGGCTCTGCGATGAAAAGTCCAGTGTGAGAGAACAGACTCCACAGTTATACGTAGTCTCTAATTTTTCTGTGACACTGCTTACAACCCAAATTTGTTCAGTATTTACCTTCTAAGAACTGGCATACACATATGTGGAAATCACATGATTTGTTGTGTATGTCATATTTAATTTCGTAACAAGGGCCTAAAGCAACAATAAAGACGGCATTAGCTCCAGGCTCCTGAAGTCCTGTGCAGACCAGCTGTGCGGGATTGTTGGACACCTGTTCAACCTGAGCCTGAGGCTGGGGAGGGTACCACCACTATGGAAGACATCCTGCGTGGTACCTGTGCCCAAGAACCCGCACCCCAAGGACCTCAGCAGCTTCAGGCCGGTGGCTTTGACATCCCACCTGATGAAGGCCCTGGAGCGGCTGCTCCTCCAACATCTCCGCCCCATGGTGAGCCCAGCGATGGACCCACTACAGTTTGCATACCAACCTGGCATTGGGGTGGATGATGCCGTCATCTTCATGCTACATCGTGCCCTCACCTGGAGAAACCTGGGAGCACTGTGAGGATCATGTTCTTTGATTTCTCCAGTGCGTTCAACACCATCCAGCCGGCACTTCTGGGAGACAAGCTGGAGAACGCAGGGGTTGACAGTCACCTTACATCCTGGATTCTGGATTACCTCACCAACTGTCCACAGTATGTGAGGACACGGGACCACACATCGGACATGGTCGTCTGCAGTATGGGGGCCCCGCAGGGAACGGTCCTGGCGCCGTTCCTCTTCACTCTCTACACTGCTGACTTCTCCTACAACTCACCAACCTGTCACCTACAAAGGTTCTCTGACGACTCTGCTATCGTCGGCCTCATCACTGTTGAAGATGATAGCGAGTAGAGAGAACTGTCCCAGGACTTTGTGGACTGGTGCCTGCAGAACCACCTCCAGATCAACGCGGGGAAAACCAAAGAACTGGTGGTGGATTTCCGCAGGTGTAATAAATCCCCCCCGACACCGGTGAACATCCAGGGAAAGGACATTGAGATGGTGACATCTTATAAGTACCTGGGTGTTCACCTCAACAATAAACTGGACTGGACTACTAATTCCTCTGCACTCCACAAAAAAGGCCAGAGCAGACTCTATCTGCTCAGGAGGCTGAGGGCTTTTGGTGTGCAGGACACACTCCTGAAAACATTTTATGACACTGTGGTGGCATCAGCCATTTTTTATGGAGTGGTCTGCTGGGGCAGCATCATCACAGCTGCAGACAGAAGGAGGCTGTACAGACACTGCAGAATCTGGTTGTTTCTTCCTTCTCTGAGTTGGCAGGCTGAGGGGAGACCACTTTATATATGTTAAAGCAAGAGAAAACGTATTTTTCATAATAGGTCCCCTTTAAACAAGTGTCAGCTGACACAAATATATAAAACAGAAGAGAGAGAATCAGTCTTCATATAATTACAACTGTCAAATTGGTATATTGCTCCAAAGCTACATCAGGTGGGGCCTGGCCCCACTGGCCCCAAATGCAGACGTGCATTTACTTAAATTATACACTTAACATAAGAAATACACTTTGCACAAATATAAACTGTACAGACACGCACAAAAGAAACACTTTTGACCTAATGTTCTTCATATACCATTTCATTCAAAAATTCCAAAACGTTTGACGTCACACGTTAGTTCGTCACAGAAAAGCGAAAATGTCAAATTCAATTATCGATCAAAATGGCGGCCACATTATGAAGGTAAGGAAGTCTTAAGTTGTCTTAAATTTGAACAAGTATTTTACCATGATTACATTTGCTTGGAATGATTCCACATACATTTTTCTTCATATTTTCATATTGATTTGAATTTTAAATTAGTTGAAATCCTGCTGCAACCATGAATGGAGGACTACTCTGTTATGTGGGTTACTGTGTGGGTGTTTGAACCCTGACAGAATCACAAAGTCACAACAGGAAGCTCTGAAAAGCTTCATTACTGGATCCAGTTACAATTGGCCATGCAGCAAGGACACATGGATTCCCACACGCACACACCCGAACACAAACACAAAACAGATAAATGTGTGGGTGATTATGTCAAGTGTCTTATTAAATTGTGTTTTCATCACAACAGTTGTTGTGACCAACACATAACCTGACAGAGTTG
Source organism: Cololabis saira (assembly GCF_033807715.1). Lineage (NCBI taxonomy): Eukaryota > Metazoa > Chordata > Actinopteri > Beloniformes > Belonidae > Cololabis > Cololabis saira. Next base: position 7,579,188 of record NC_084600.1, on the reverse strand, counting down.
AACACTTAAACCAAAGCATCGTGTACCCACACCCCCACACACAGACACACACTGCATTAACCTATCATCGGCCGCCTCTTTCTGTACTACCCCTCTAGGATGACGCTTTAAGTCTGCAAAGTGTGTGTTTCCGTGGACCACATGTGTCTACTGCCAATGACAAACGAGAGACAAGTGATGACAGAAACTTTGCAGGGCTGTGACTGGTAGATAGAAGCCCCTCACACACTCAGTCTAAAAAAAAATTATTTATTGTCACATGTATCAAACTCTAACCATCTGCCACCACAGACGGCAGTAACATACTATAAAACTTTTTTTTCTTTTACAAATTCTTTCAAATCCCAAAGAAGCCATTTTAATTTTTTTTGCCCTGCTGCTCTCAGATTTTCTGCCAACCTGTTTGACATTCCCCATGTTTTATGTTCTCATTGCTCTGGCTTTGCTCAGTTGTCTTCGACGTGGTGGATTGAGGGAGAGCTGAAAGGGCTAACCAGAGTTTTACTGCCTCTTTTCTTCACACCCACGTTCCTCCTTACATTTGCTTCCCCCCCGAAAACCTTCCAGAGAAAACAGAATATGATGCAGTTTACGATCTGATAACTGCCTGGACCCACTGCTGGCTGTTCCCCGCAGCTCCACACACAGACACGCACTCACACACACATACATACATACAGAGTCGCAGCCGTGGGCGCTGGTATGGGGTTGCAGCTCACAAGTTTACCTGTCATCTCACATGAGTAACAGTCCAAATGACTGCTCATGCCACTGAAACAGCTAACTCTGCTGCCAAGCAGTGGGATTGCAATAAATGTCAGACCATTAAACACATAGTATAGTTTTTTTTTAGACATGGTGCTTCTGTGAAGCCACAAAACAAGACCAGCAGCTATTAAATAACTCTGGAAGCAGTTAGCTGTAAAAGTACTGGGAAAATAAGCTGATATACAATCAAGGTCAGATCCCTGCATTCCCAGCAAGCTAAAGAGTATTAAGACAAGATGTCAACATCCTACCTCATAACACGCTCACCTCTTTCTCTTAACAGCTAATTGCCATCCTGGGAGAGAAGCTCCTCCCCCAGGACAGATGAGTCATTTTATTAGGAGCCAAGCAACAACGATAAAAATAGCATCAGGAGAGGTTTGCCATCCATTTTTGGCTACACATACACACTTTGTTTGAAATTGTAAAATTGTGAGATTTTTTTCTTCTGTTCTTTCTTTCAAACACAATTTCACCTGACAAGTAGGAATTTTGGACAAATGCTCCCTAGAAATAGGTAAATAAATATTTCTGAAATGCCTCGATTGAAAAGCTCTCTTTAGTTCACGCCACAGCGTATCAGTTGGGTGAAATTCCAGATCCTGACTTATCCAATCAAAACACTTTTTAACAATTATATCACTGATCCACTTGTGTGTTCTTTGTCATTGAGTTGTTCGGTGCTTTCCAATTCTGATCTTTGAATCCTGCATGTTTTAGATGTTTTCTTAATCCTAATTTAAATTAATGGAGGGCATATCAGCTTGTCATCAAGAGACAAGCAGGTATTTTAATTGTCCATTAATTTGAGTCAGTTATGTTGGAGCATAGAAACATTCATAACATGCAGGGCAGTATGTTCTGATGGCCTGGGGCCCGTTTCACAAAGCAGGTTTAGTGAAAACTCTGAGTCTGTTAACCCTGAAATGAGGGAAACTCTGAGTTTTCCGTTTCACAAAGGGAGGTAACTCAAACCAGAGAAAGAGGAGTAACTCTAGCCTGTTTCACAAAGAGAGGTAACTTAAGCTCTCGGTCAGTTACCGTAGTAACAGACTCTCTGAAACTAACCTGGTCGGGACCAGGTTTATTTCAGCGAACCTGGAGTTTCTCTCTGTCTCCTCCCTCAGTGGCGTCAATTCAGCCAATGGGCCTTTTACGCGATACGCATCCGTTTTCTGCACCACGGACAGCAAGCGGCAGTTAGAGAGCAAAAGGCGTATCTGACAAACGCAACGTATTTTATTCACTATGTCAGTGCAACAATATCACAGGGACATCCCAGTTTAACTTCAAACAGTTAAAGTCCAAATGTAAAAAGGAGAGGGAGAGTAAAAAAAAGTCAAATATTTCCCTTAAACAGATGTATAAGAGGATTTATATCTTACTTTGAGATGAACTTGCATAATTAATCCATCAGTGGCTAACAGCCTCGTTAATATATTCTGGACCCATCACTTGCCTTCTTTCTTTTTTTTTATTGCGTGGTTGTCTGCTTCATTTTAATTTTTGTAAGTTAGTAACACTGCAGAGCGCACTTTTTTTTAACTTTATTTAAAACTTTATTTAAAAGTTCCAATTACAGTCAGAACATTGACCGTGGACAGTCAGGCATCAAGGAATTAAATAAACAAATACAGTATGAGACATAAAGTGGATGAAGTGCATAAGTCATTACATAAGTAACATAAATATAATAAAATAAATCAATTTAAATAAAAAGAAAGAAAATGGCAGGACATATATTATATCTGCAGAGCGCACTAAAAACCAGATTGATAGCGACCACTGTCGTCAGGGACGCTGGGACATTTCAAGATATGAGGGGGGGGGGGGTACAAGTGTTGGGATAGATAATACCTACTGAAATCCATCATGTTGTTCTGATATGCATTTGTAGTTATTTTATATGTATGAAGTAATAGAATACATCAATACAAATAGATACAGAGTAATTCTATAAATGTATTTAAAAAAAAAACATTTACATTCTCCCCTGAAGCCGAGGTGTGGCAGCTGCCATGCCCAATTGACGGCCCTGATCTAATTGACAATAAAATTTCATTTTTTTTTTCAAAATATGCTCTCATACTCGCCATATGCACGTATTAACGCTTCTAACTCCAGTGGCGTGAAGTATGTGGATATTCAGATGCAAACTAACGTTTCCTCAAAGGGATTTTGTAAATTGAAAAGATAAATAAAGTTAAAAAGAAAAAAAAGAAAATGTATGTCGCTCTTTTGTGTCGCCGGTTGCCATGGTGAATCCTTGTATCAGCGATCTACTGATGCTGGCTTTTTATATCCCTCACGCTCGCGCTTAACTCCCGGTGAAACTACTTAGAGTTGAGTAAATTACCTCCAATCCGCTGTTCTGGAACCGAAAACTCAGAGTTTCCGATCTCAGAGTAGATCAACTAAGAGTTCAGGATTAAACTCAGTGTTTGTTGAACCTGCTTTGTGAAACGGACCCCTGGATTGGGAACTAACATATTTCTTTCATCATATAACCTCCAAAGCTTAATGTTCATATGTTGCTGGCCTTATGAACAAAGGGTTATCTTATATTTCCTCCAGAAAATAAAATGATGTCTCATGTCTCCACAGAATGCCTTGCATTTAGGGGATCTTTTGAAAACCTGAGGTCACGATGACCGTCCTCATCCAGTGTTTTTTTCTGAAGTTGGTGGATATGTAAATACGTTTGTAGGCAGCTGTTCATAAAGTGGACTGGTGAACAGAAATACTCTCTGGATCTCCTTGAGTGGTGTATGGAATAATACACAGAGATTTAATTTGATTCTGGGGTACAGTAAATACAGTATAACACATAAGGCATTAAGGGGCTAATGGCTTTCAGTGTGTCATGACTTCTTTTTTTTTACCTTGTCTGCACATATATTATGCTGGTAAGAACCTAAAGCATATATATGTGCATTTTTGATATAAAATATATATGATATATTTTTAAATATGTCACATATATTTATTTTATTAATACATATATGTAGCGCTAACCACAGCTAAGTTGGACGCAACAGGACATAGATGGTTGGCGGAACTGTCAACACATGATTTCAGCCTGAAATACCGCCCTGGAAAACAAAACACTGTTGCGGATGCATTATCAAGGCGTCCTCATGTTAACAACAATGTGTCTGGCAAGGAAAGGATATCCATGCCTGCTCCCGGGGTCCGAGCTGTCTGTCATATGTCATCCATCAGACCCGCTCATTCTCGTCGTTACAGAGCAGTTGACCTCCTGGGCTCCTCCAAACACACTGTACCCAGAGCCTACTGTAACTTGTCTTCCCTGAGTGTGCAGCCACTACCCAAAATGACATCAGCAGATATCTCACATTCTCAACAGAAAGACCCGTGCATTGGAGAAGTGTGGCATGCTGTGTTCCAGAAGTGTGCTGACCGGGCTGACAAAGGAAAACATCCTGATGTGTCATTGTTACTAAATGAGTTGGAAAAATTAAAGATCACAGACTCTGTGTTGTACCGAATCAGTAATCCACCTAACAAACCAGTTTGCCAGCAGCTGTTGCTCCCTGAAGAGTTCAGAGAGACTGTTCTTCAGTCATTGCATGGCGAGTCGGGCCACCTTGGGTTTGATAAGACCTATGGTCTCATACGAGATAGATTCTACTGGCCTCGTATGACAATCCAGGTTGAAAAGTACTGTAAAAACTGTCCCAGGTGTATTCAGAGGAAAACATTGCCAAAAAGAGTTGCTGAGTTGTCACATCTTAACAGTGAGGGACCATTGGATCTCATCTGTATGGATTTTCTAACGATTGAGCCTGACTCCAAAACATCTGTAAAGTGTATTACAGATGTTTATGTAGTATCTGTGTAGCTACAGATCACTACACACGCTATGCACAAGCGTTCGCCACCAAAGATCAAAAGGCGTCTACAGTCGCTAAAGTCCTGTGGGAACAGTATTTTATCCACTATGGTCTACCAAAGCGAGTGCACTCGGATCAAGGCCGAGATTTTGAGAGTCGCCTCATTCATGAACTGTTGAGTATGCTGGGCATAAAGAAATCCAGAACCAAACCTTATCACCCTCAGGGCGACCCACAGCCTGAGAGGTTCAATAGGACTCTGCTCGACATGCTTGGCACTCTTGAGACACAAGACAAAAGTAAATGGAGCCGACACCTCAGTCATCTTGTGCACGCGTACAATTGCACATTAAATGAGTCAACAGGCCACTCACCATATTTACTTATGTTCGGCCGAGAAGCCAGTTTGCCGGTAGATGTGGCATTCGGAGTCTCAAGTGATGGTACCTCCACCAAATCCTATTTGAGATATGTGAAAAACATGAAACGAGAGCTACAGGCTGCCTATCAGCTGGCAGAGAGTATCGCGAACAAGAAGAATGAAGGAAACAAGCAACGCTATGATCAAAGAGTTCGTTTCTGTCCATTAGTCTCCGGTGACAGGATTTTGATCCGAAACCTTGGACTTCAAGGAAAACACAAGCTAGCTGACCGCTGGAAAGCTACCCCATATGTCGTGGAGAGTCAACTTCATGGTTTGCCTGTCTTCAAGTTGAAGGACAGGGCTCTGACAAAGTATTGCACTGAAATCACATTCTGCCTATTGGAAAGGAAGTGCAGCTGAGACTCGAAAAGAACAAAGATCCACTCAAACCTAAGAGGAGAGCCAGCAAACGGCTCAAAGCAAAGAGAAATAAAAACTGTGACCTTTCTGACTTACCTACACCTGAGCATGATGACAAGATTGAGTTTGCATCTGACTCAGAAGATGATGAAATAGGTGTATGGTATGATTATCATCCAACACAAGAGTCAGAGGAACCAGAACCTCAGAAAGTTGGTCAATCAGAACCTTTCAGTCTGGACTTGGATCTAGCCATCCATACGAGTAACCCAGAGATGCAAGGGGCTGCAGCGGAGGAACCTGCAGCAGCTGGGGAAAAGGAACCCGCAGTTCAGGATCAGACTGCAGAAAAAACTGCTGAATCCGAAAGAGACACTGAGACACAGACATTAGACAAACCAACTGAGACACAAATGATAGATGAAACTAGCGTCTAGAGACAACATCTGTTGTATTAGACCAGGGGTAGGCAACCCTGGTCCTCGAGTGCCACTGTCCTGCATGTCTTAGATGCTACCCTGCTTTAACACACCTGATTCTAAATAATCATCGTCATCAGCTTGTCATCCAGGGCTGCACAATTCTGTTGATGACACAGGTACTTTTATCATGGTGTGCTGAAGCAGGGTAGCATCTAAAACATGCAGGACAGTGGCACTCGAGGACCAGGGTTGCCTACCCCTGTATTAGACGCTATATAAATAAAATTGAATTGAATTGAAAAACTGTTGTGAGACAAGACATAACAGAGAGCTCAGACGAGGCACTCAGCACCTCAGAGACAAAAGAGGGTTCCCACCAGACTAACCTCTGACTTTCTAGGGAGCCCATACTGCCTCCGTAGTTAAGGTCCATGACAAGAAAGATGGTTTGTCCATATCTCCTTTTAAGACATACAGAAGCACTTTTTATAAGTGGATAGGTTAAAGGGATTGTGTACCCTGTTTCATGACAAAAATACATGGGTTTATGTAATGCATGTCATGAGGACATGACTATTTTTGGTGGGGGGAGAGTGTAGCGCCCTGCTATAAATTATATGTTATTTCATGTGTTTTAAGTTTACAAATGTTCATTATATTTTGTAATATTGCCGGTTAAATTAGTTCTATGGTGAAATAAGTTGAATTAATAGAGAGAAATAATAAGTGCACTTGATTTGGGTAAGGTACTAAAATGTTTTCCATGGTCTGTGAATGTTTCATGATGCTGCGGTTGTTTATTTGATTAGCCAGGTATCAGTCTGTTGTTTAGCCAATCCGTGCCTGTCAGAGATCGGTGTAAGCTACCTACCGGATTCGGAGGGGAGCGGGGATAAAAAAGCGAGAGAGGAGACGTTAGGTTGAGGCTGGTAACGGAGATGAGACGAGGAAAAATAGTGACGACAATGAAAAGGAGTTGTACGTTTTCTGAAAACGTTTAAAGTTACTGTTGTTACTGATATCTTAAACCGGAGGGTCTGTTTTGAGTTTTACTGGTACCAAATGAGTAAGTGAGCAAGTTCAGAGCTGTTATAGCCGGGAAAGTGAACTGAGTGTCCGAGAGCTAGTGTTAGCCGCGTCTCGGCTAGCTGGAAGGAGGCTGCGTGTGTGTGAGGGAGAAATATTGTGCGCCGAGTTTCTTGAGTGAGTATGAACATTTTTTGATCAGGTAACAATATGAACATTTATGAGAACGAACAGTGAATTTATTAGTGTTTTAATTTATGCTTAGTGTGTCTACGACCTACATGCCTGCGTGCTGCTGATCTGCTGCTGCTGTAGAGGGCACTCAGGATCCACGCTGTCGCCAGAGAGACTGCTGCTGCTGCTGCACGAGGATGTGGCAGTAGGCCTCCTGTTTTTCATCACTTTTTCACCTTACTCCTCTGAGCGAGGGTTTGAGGGAACTGCGGTTATTTCTGAGTACTGAGAAACATTTTCACATTTTTTGGGGGGGAGGGGTGACATCCGCTGCTAGTCCAAGACGCGAAAAAACACATGGAAGCGCACAACGAGCACTGGAAATCTGCAAGAGAAAAAACAAACAGACATGAGAACAGGCAGCAAGATATGAGCAGCAACTATCCCAGGTCCTCGGGTCCCAATCAAAGCTAAGCTAGGCTACCGTGACTATCTAACCCCCAAAACTGCGGTGTGTGTGTGTGTGTGTGTGTGTGTGTGTGTGTGTGTGTGTGTGTGTGTCCAATCGATGCTCCACCTGTACTGTAACTATAGTGGAGGAGGGGGTGGGGGCGGGGCCCCCACGACACGGGAAGAGGCAGACAGGGAACCCATGTCGGTGGACCGCTACCCAGGCCCCACCCCGGCCACCCGGCCCGGGCCAGACATGTGGCCAGGAGGCCCTCACCCCCCAGGCCAACGACCCCCACCCGGCGAGAGGCCAGCCTGCCCGGAGAGACGGGGCCACCCCGGCCGCCGACCCGGGCAGGTGCACGAAAGCGCGAAAGTAGACCAAAGTAGCGCCCCGCCGCACGGGCAGCGGGGGGGACCGGAGACGGGCCCGGAGAGAGGGAACCCCCCAACAAGGCGACACCCGTGCGGGCCCAACAATGGAGGGCCCCAGACCCTGGCATCCCATCCATCCATCCATCCATCCATCCATCCATCCATCCATCCATCCATCCATCCATCCATCCATCCATCCATCCATCCATCCATCCATCCATCCATCCATCCATCCATCCATTTTCTATAATAATAATAATTGGTCAATTGAGCTGAGAGACCAGTTAATCAATTCCATGATTGTAGAATTTCGGTGTGAAAAAGAGAGGCTCTGAAAGAAAAGGCATGACAAAAAGCAGCAGCAGGGCAGATAGGGAGGGAGAGGAGCAGAAAAGCGTCCGCCACCAAGAAGGTGTATAGTATACTAACAATAATAATAATAATAATAATAATAATAATACATTATTATTATTTTTTTGTCCATCGCAGGACCCTTTCATACCCACACTCACCGACAAAGACAAGGACACTCATTCACTTACCATTTCCCACTCCCGCGGTCCAGCACCGCCAGGTAGCACGGCGAGCCCCACCAAGACCCGGGCACCGCGACCACCCCGCCCCAGGCCGACTCTGGGCCCCTCTCCTGCCCCTGGTGTTGAGTGAATGTGACTAATGCAATAAAAACAGGGAGGGGGAGGTCAGGGTATCATATTTGACAATGACCTCCCCCTCCAAGACGCTAAGTATCCTTTTTAAGTGTATCTCTATTAAATGTTGAGTGTGCGGTGTTTAAGGTGTTATTAAAACCGTGGGACAGGGAGTACCGGGGCACACGGGACAGTGTCCCCCACGCCCTGGACCACCCGCCCCCTCAAACCTATGTGTGTGTGAGTCGTGTAGGGGGGGCAGGAGGAGGAGTGGTGGCCGAAGCCAGTAGGCAGTGTCATGACTTCTTTACCTGAACCCACTCTTGTGGAAGTTGGTAGACCAGAGCTTCACAACTTTTTGTTGCCTGGACAATAAATAATTACTTACTGTATTCAAATCACACATTTGTCTGAATCCTGCATTTGAATCCTTCAGCTATTTTTACACCTCTCCACTTTTTAGAGCTTACTCTGAACGTAAAGGGTGCGAAATATCCCAAATTAGGCCTGGGTTTATAAAGTCTACTCAGATTATTTTGTTTTAAATTGATATTATATAGTAATATTTTTTAAGTTTGAATTGAATTCGGATAAATTGTGTATTCAGGGCGTGCTGTAGCTCTTGTTTAAAACCTGGGACTTGGGATAAAAAATGACAAGGAAGTTAAGGTTTGATGTCATTTGAAAATTGTGTGTGAAAATCTGATATTTTCTTTTTTAATCTCGTTCTTGAATATGCTTAATAACACAATCATCGTATTCAGCAGGTCCTTCCACTGTTTCAGTTGCCAGGCAACGTTATGTCCTTGGATGTGACTGGGCTCAGTGATGTCAACAAGTTATCAGTGGGAAATTCCCAGCTTGTATGTCGGACACACAACCTCCATGTGTTCCAGCCGTTCGGGTTGTGATAATGAGGGAAGAAACAAGACAGCTGTAACACATTTGTTTAGCTGTTAACATTTCAAGGATCTGAAGAAACCTTAGAATCGGAAATGAGTGTTAATAGATATTTCATTTTTGCTCAAAACAAGTGTTTATGACAAACAAACTAAGACCAAATACACTAAACACTAAAACTCTTGTCTATTATGTACTTAACACCGTAAGCAGACTGACACTAAAAACCAATTTACGTGGATGGAAAAATATTTTCAATTAAATAAAATGCATCAACGTGAAAATAGTGGAACAGTGTTTGCAAAGAAATGTAAATACCTAAAAAACCTCCACTACAGGTATAAAACGTATGCACACACAAACGCAGCTCAAACCTCTCTTTGGGTACATTAGAACTCATCTTAACACAGACAGGTTTTTGTACCTCAGTTTAATGCAATAAAACGAGCTGCTCTACCTCACAGGCTCGACTGTGAAGCAAAGCACTCTGGGTAGAGTCAATTCAGAGTCCCCGGAGACACAACGAAAAACCACTGCAAACGTTCCTTGCTGTGTGAAAACTGAAACACACACACAAACTACACTTTTTCACACAAAGGTATGACGGAGGAAATTTTAATGAATAAACAGATGAGAGTCCATTAGTTGTAATGTTATTATCCAGCTGTCTGAACTTTGACCTCAAACAGGGTGTGTGTTTATGTTAGCAGCAGACAGCAGCTGATAGAAACGTTACAAGCATATGTATGTAAGTAGCCACAGATATTTTCTTAAAGGATCCTTTTTCATAAGCAACACATTAGCTCATTTTGGTAAAATAACCATGTCGATCATCTCTCACCACCAGTTAACATCTTACAAAACATATTTGTTTGTGAACTGACTCTTGGATTTCAAAAGTTTGACCACTGCCTCATTGTTTTGGTAGTAAATGATGGATTGGCTGAAAAAAAATCCCCAAATCTTAAGAAACATTTTTCTGTCTCATTCACTACCTCAGAGTATACCTTCATTTTGATATTAACATATCTATAAAACAACCTGATCTCACAAAAATCAGTGAAATGCCCATGACCTCTCACCACTATTTTCCGTGGTACCAACACGGAAAGTGGGGCACCGTGTGGGCACCACGGATATTGTACCATGCAAAGTCAATGGGAGGCGTGGTCGTGATATATACACGGATTATGACATTATTATTATTTATATATTATTCTTTGTTATAGTGGCTAAATTATGCATTTTTGTCGCGCAAGGTACTGTTTGTAACTGTCCGTTTTTAAAAGCCCGTTTTTAACGCTGTTTTAGCAGTGTTTTAATGAGGTTTTAATCGGAGCACCACGGATATAGTAGCCTACTATGCGAAGTCAATGGGAGGCGTGGTCGTGATATATACACGGATTATGACATTATTATTATTTATATATTATTCTTTGTTATAGTGGCTAAAGTATGCGTTTTTGTCGCGCAAGGTACTGTTTTTTACTGTCCGTTTTTAAAAGCCCGTTTTTAACGCTGTTTTAGCAGTGTTTTAATGAGGTTTTAATCGGAGCACCACGGATATAGTAGCTACTATGCGAAGTCAATGGGAGGCGTGGTCGTGATATATACACGGATTATGACATTATTATTATTTATATAGGCTATTATTCTTTGTTATAGAGGCTAAATTATGCGTTTTTGTCGCGCAAGGTACTGTTTGTTACAGTTAGTTTGTAAAAGCACGTTTTTTAACGCTGTTTTAGCAGTGTTTTACTGAGGTTTTAATGGGAGCACCACGGATATAGTACTATGCAAAGTCAATGGGAGGCGTGGTCGTGATAGATACACGGATTATGACATTATTATTATTTATATATTATTCTTTGTTATAGTGGCTAAATTATGCGTTTTTGTCGCGCAAGGTACTATTTGTAACTGTCCGTTTTTAAAAGCCCGTTTTTAACGCTGTTTTAGCAGTGTTTTAATGAGGTTTTAATCGGAGCACCACGGATATAGTAGCCTACTATGCGAAGTCAATGGGAGGCGTGGTCGTGATATATACACGGATTATGACATTATTATTATTTATATATTATTCTTTGTTATAGTGGCTAAAGTATGCGTTTTTGTCGCGCAAGGTACTGTTTTTTACTGTCCGTTTTTAAAAGCCTGTTTTTAACGCTGTTTTAGCAGTGTTTTAATGAGGTTTTAATCGGAGCACCACGGATATAGTAGCTACTATGCGAAGTCAATGGGAGGCGTGGTCGTGATATATACACGGATTATGACATTATTATTATTTATATAGGCTATTATTCTTTGTTATAGAGGCTAAATTATGCGTTTTTGTCGCGCAAGGTACTGTTTGTTACTGTTAGTTTGTAAAATCACGTTTTTTAACGCTGTTTTAGCAGTGTTTTACTGAGGTTTTAATGGGAGCACCACGGATATAGTACTATGCAAAGTCAATGGGAGGCGTGGTCGTGATATATACACGGATTATGACATTATTATTATTTATATATTCTTTGTAATAGTGGCTAAAGTATGCATTTTTGTCACGCAAGGTACTGTTTGTTACTGTTAGTTTGTAAAAACATGTTTTTAACGCTGTTTTAGCAGTGTTTTAATGAGGTTTTAATGGGAGTACCATGGATAGCCTACAGTACTATGCAAAGTCAATGGGAGGTGTGGTCGTGATATAAACACGGATTATGACATTATTATTATTTATATATTATTCTTTGTTATAGTGGCTAAAGTATGCGTTTTTGTCGCGCAAGGTACTGTTTTTTACTGTCCGTTTTTAAAAGCCCGTTTTTAACGCTGTTTTAGCAGTGTTTTAATGAGGTTTTAATCGGAGCACCACGGATATAGTAGCTACTATGCGAAGTCAATGGGAGGCGTGGTCGTGATATATACACGGATTATGACATTATTATTATTTATATAGGCTATTATTCTTTGTTATAGAGGCTAAATTATGCGTTTTTGTCGCGCAAGGTACTGTTTGTTACTGTTAGTTTGTAAAATCACGTTTTTTAACGCTGTTTTAGCAGTGTTTTACTGAGGTTTTAATGGGAGCACCACGGATATAGTACTATGCAAAGTCAATGGGAGGCGTGGTCGTGATATATACACGGATTATGACATTATTATTATTTATATATTCTTTGTAATAGTGGCTAAAGTATGCATTTTTGTCACACAAGGTACTGTTTGTTACTGTTAGTTTGTAAAAACATGTTTTTAACGCTGTTTTAGCAGTGTTTTAATGAGGTTTTAATGGGAGTACCATGGATAGCCTACAGTACTATGCAAAGTCAATGGGAGGTGTGGTCGTGATATAAACACGGATTATGACATTATTATTATTTATATATTATTCTTTGTTATAGTGGCTAAAGTATGCGTTTTTGTCGCACAAGGTACTGTTTTTTATTGTTCGTTTGTAAAAGCACGTTTTTAACGCTGTTTTTAATGAGGTTTTAATTGGAGCACCACGGATATAGTACTATGCGAAGTCAATGGGAGGCGTGGTCGTGATATATACACGGATTATTACATTATTATTATTTATATATTATTCTTTATTATAGTGGCTAAATTATGGGTTTTTGTCGCGCAAGGTACTGTTTGTTACTGTCAGTTTGTAAAAGCATGTTTTTAACACTGTTTTAGCAGTGTTTTATTGAGGTTTTAATCGGAGCACCACAGATATAGTACTATGCTAAGTCAATGGGATCCGTCACCCGATTTGACTGCTGTCATACCATTGAATGAAAGACAAACCGATAACAATCATCCCATAGATATGGGCCAGTAGGGCCCTACTCTACCTAGAGGCGCAGGAGGCTGTTATCGCCCCTTTCTATGGCTAACCCCATGTTATTAATGCTTGCTATGGAGCTCACAACTCATTATCGCCCTTTACTATGGCTAACCCCATGTTATTAATGCTCAGTAGGCACAGAAGTTTTGTTATGAAGCTCACACCTCACCTCCCTTCATTATGCATTTAGCTAAAATTTTAAAACCTGAACAGTAGAATTCAACGTAAAATGCCGGATCTTGTCCAATAAAAACAATAAGTTTTGGAACATAGTGTAACGACCGCAGATAGATAAGGCCTTGCCCGCCTGGGCAACACCTCCGCATTTGGCTGACTCGTTAGTGCAGTTGACTGTGGTCTGGGAGACTGTGGTTCGAGACATGCTCTGGGCACGACTTGTTCGCCACAGTATTTTCCTCATTGTGTTATGGTTTTCTTTTAATATCTTTAACATTTCTAAACACAAAAACACGAAAGTGTCCTTGATAATTCAAAAATACAATAGGTTCATGTTAAAGGAGCTTAAGGCAGGATTGAGGCAGGATTTATGAAAAAAATTAGTATACATTTTAAGTTTTCTAGTAATAATGTCAGATGAAGCGTTCCAAACCAAAACGAATGAGCCCTCTAGTGTATCTCTCCGTTGCCTTGAACAGGCTGTGTGCTGCAAAATGTGCTGCAATTCGGACTCCGAAATTCTAGACTCTGTATCAGGAGGTGACTCTCATCCACTGTGCCGAAGTCCAGACCTGTGCGACCTTCGGAAGTGCCAAAGGTCACCATGTGTGGTGACTTTTTTGGGCCTTTTTTGTGTGTTTTTTGAATAATTCACTAACGCTTTGAGCTGGGAGGCTGATTTTTGACTATGTTGCAATACAGAAGGCCCTTTGCTAGGATCTTTTGGTCCCGTGGCTGTACGACTTCCACAGAGCTAGTTAGAGTTGCACAGGGTTCACAGTGTTGAGACTTGGCAAGCCCAATCAAGGCCCCATATGGAGGCCACAGGTCAAGTTTTACTTGGTTTGGTCAAATGTTGTGGCAACGGAGTCCGTTTGAATGTTGGAAAAGGTGAAGTTTCAAAGCCCGAAAATCGAGTAGTACAGGTCCGATCTGCACCAAACTAACGTCTGTCTGTTCAGGGGATGCCCCCAAACAACATATAAAAAAATCAGAGTTCTATGACTTCTGCAACAGTGTTTCCTCCAAAACGTCCTGGCTGGTTAGGAGGGTGTAGAAACGTATAGGTCTCAGAGCCTCCTGACTAATGGAATGGGGCCTATTTTGTGTCTTCTTTTGCATAGTTCACTAACGCTTTTAGCTAGGAGTCTGAAAACCTCAATAAAACACTGCTAAAACCGATTTTTTTTTTTTAAGGTTTTTTTGGGCTCTAGTGGCCCTTTATTGGAGATGCAGACTGGAAAGGGGTAGAGAGAGAGAACGGGGAAGACACGCAGCAAAGGTGCGCGGGCTGGATTCGAACCCGCGACCGCTGCAGGAGGACTGTAGCCTCAGTATATGGCCTGCTGCTTAACCCACTGCGCCACCGAGTAGCCCGCTGCTTAACCCACTGCGCCACCGAGCGGCCCGCTAAAACCGATTTTAAGGTTATTTTACTTGTTTTTAAGTGTCTTAACGGCCTTGGCCCTTCTTATCTTTCAGACCTGCTTTTACCATATCTTATTTGTTTATTATGCTTATTTTTCAATCAAAATGTCAAAGCACCTTGTATTTCATGTACCTGGACGAAAGGTGCTATATAAATAAAATTTGATTGATTGATTGATTGATATCGGCCCTCGCGGACCCTGAGATCCTCCGGTACCGGTCTTTTATCTGTTCCCAAAGTTAGTACCAAGCTTCATTTCATTTTTATGGCCCACGCCTGTGGAACAGCCTGCCGGAGGAATTCAGGGCCATAGAGACTGTCGATGCTTTTAAAGGTCGGCTCAAGACTCACCTTTTTAAATTAGCTTTTAACTGAATCTCCTTTTACTTGTTTAGCACTACTTATTAATGTTTTCCTCTATGTCATTTTATTCCTCTTAAGCTCCTCTTAAAGCTTTTATTAATTACTTATTTATTTTATTACTTATTTACTCATTTATTTTTCAATGTTGAAACCAGTACCTTTACTGTCAGTGTACTTATCTTTTATATTAACATTCATTTATGCTGTTTTTCATGTTTCATGTTTTACACTCCTTTTAGTTCTGTTCATATCTTGTTTATTGTTTCTTAGTTCTCAGCGCCAGTGTTGTCCTCATGGGGGCCCTCCACGCCGGGAGCTTGGTCTGCCTACGGGGGGCTGTCCTGGCCTGGATAGTTGGGGGTCCTGCTGTCCTGGCCTGGATAGTTGGGGGTCCAGCTCCAGGGCCTGGATAGTTGGGTCAAGGGAGATTGTTTTTTTTTATGTATCTTTGTAAAGCACTTTGTGTTGCACTCCAGTTGCATGAAGAGTGCTATATAAATAAATAAAGTTTAAGTTTAAGTTTAAGTTTAAAACAGCGTTAAGAAACATGCTTTTACAAACTGACAGTAACAAACAGTACCTTGCGCATCAAAAACGTATAACTTAGCCACTATAAAAAATAATAATATATGCATAATAATAATGTAATAACCCGTGTATATATCATGACCACGGATCCCATTGACTTTGCATAGTACTATATCCGTGGTGCTCCCATTAAAACCTCAATAAAACACTGCTCAAACAGCATTAAAAACATGCTTTTACAAACTAACAGTAACAAACAGTACCTTGCGCGACAAAAACGCATACTTTAGCCACTATAACAAAGAATAATATATAAATAATAGTAATGTCATAATCCGTGTACGTATATATCACGACCACGCCTCCCATTGATTTTGCATAGTACTATATCCGTGGTGCTCCCATTAAAACCTCAGTAAAACACTGCTAAAACAGCGTTAAAAACGTGCTTTTACAAACGGACAGTAAAAAACAGTACCTTGCGCGACAAAAACGCATACTTTAGCCACTATAACAAAAAATAATATATAAATAATAATAATGTCATAATCCGTGTATATATCACGACCATGCCTCCCATTGCCTTTGCATAGTACTATATCCGTGGTGCTCCCATTAAAACCTCAATAAAACACTGCTAAAACAGCGTTAAAAACATGCTTTTACAAACTAACAGTAACAAACAGTACCTTGCGCGACAAAAACACATACTTTAGCCACTATAACAAAGAATAATATATAAATAATAATAATGTCATAATCCGTGCAGGCTATATATCACGACCACGCCTCCCATTGACTTTGCATAGTACTATATCCGTGGTGCTCCCATTAAAACCTCAATAAAACACTGCTAAAACAGCGTTAAAAACATGCTTTTACAAACTAACAGTAACAAACAGTACCTTGCGCGACAAAAACACCTACTTTAGCCACTATAACAAAGAATGATATATAAATAATAATAATGTCATAATCCGTGTATATATCACGACCACGCCTCCCATTGACTTTGCATAGTACTATATCCATGGTGCTCCCATTAAAACCTCAATAAAACACTGCTAAAACAGCCTTAAAAACATGCTTTTACAAACGGACAGTAAAAAACAGTACCTTGCGCGACAAAAACGCATACTTTAGCCACTATAACAAAGAATAATATATAAATAATAATAATGTCATAATCCGTGTATATATCACGACCACGCCTCCCATTGACTTCGCATAGTACTATATCCGTGGTGCTCCCATTAAAACCTCAATAAAACACTGCTAAAACAGCGTTAAAAACATGCTTTTACAAACTAACAGTAACAAACAGTACCTTGTGCGACAAAAACGCATAATTTAGCCACTATAACAAAGACTAATATATAAACAATAATAATGTCATAATCCGTGTATATATCACGACCACGGATCCCCTTGACTTTGCATGGTACAATATCCGTGGTGCCCACACGGAATTATACCACTTTCCGTGTTGGTAGCACGGAAAATAGTGGTGAGAGGTCGTGGGCATTTCACAGATTTTTGTGAGATCATGTTGCTATATACCCCTCCTTGAACCGCCACCTTACCCTGGTGGAGGGGTTTGAGCACCCGAATGATCCTAGGAGCTATGTTGTCCGGGGCTTAATGCCCCTGGTAGGGTCTCCCAAGGCAAACAGGTCCTAGGTGACGGGTCAGACAAAGAGCGGTTCAAAGCCCCTTATGAAGAAGAAAACAGCAAGGAAGTGTACGTCGCCCGGACTGGCGTTACCGGGGCCCCACCCTGGAGCCAGGCCTGGGGTCGGGGCTCGCAGGCGAGCGTCTGGTGGCCGGGTCTTGGCCCACGGGACCCGGCCGGGCGCAGCCCGAACGAGCGACATGGGCCCGCCCTCCCGTAGGCCCACCACCCGCGGGAGGGTTCATAAGGGGAAGGTGCCGTGTGATTTGGGTGGCAGCCGTGGGCGGGGGCCCCGGCGACCCAATCCCCGGACAACGACTCTGGCTTTAGGGACATGGAATGTCACCTCGCTGGGGGGGAAAGAGCCTGAGCTTGTGCGGGAGGCTGAGAGGTATCGACTAGAGATAGTCGGGCTCACCTCCATGCACAGCCTGGGCTCTGGAACCCAACTCCTTGAGAGAGGTTGGACTCTCTTCCACTCTGGAGTTGCCCATGGTGAGAGGCGGCGAGCTGGTGTGGGCTTGCTCATAGCTCCCCAGCTCAGCCGCCATGTGTTGGAGTTCTCCCCACTTAACGAGAGGGTCGCTTCCCTGCGCCTTCGGGTCAGGGATAGGTCTCTCACTGTCGTTTCGGCCTACGGGCCGAACGGTAGTGCAGAGTACCCGGCCTTCCTGGAGGCCCTGGGAGGGGTGCTGGAAAGTGCCCCAACTGGGGACTCCGTCGTTCTGTTGGGGGACTTCAACGCTCACGTGGGCAGCGACAGTGTTACCTGGAGAGGTGTGATTGGGAGGAACGGCCTCCCCGATCTGAACCCGAGCGGTGTTTTGTTATTGGACTTCTGTGCTAGCCACAGTTTGTCCATAACGAACACCATGTTCGAGCATAAGGGTGTCCATCAGTGCACGTGGCACCAGGACACCCTAGGCTGGAGGTCAATGATCGACTTTGTAGTCGTGTTATCTGACCTCCGGCCGTATGTCTTGGACACTCGGGTGAAGAGAGGGGCTGAGCTGTCAACTGATCACCACCTGGTGGTGAGTTGGATCCGCTGGCAGGGGAAGAAGCTGGTCAGACCTGGAAGACCCAAGCGTATCGTGAGGGTCTGCTGGGAACGTTTGGCAGATTCCCCTGTCAGGGAGGTCTTCAACTCCCACCTCCGGGAGAGCTTTGACCAGATTCCGAGGGAGGCCGGAGACATTGAGTCCGAATGGACCATGTTCTCCACTTCCATTGTTGACGCGGCCGTCCGGAGCTGCGGCCGTAAGGTCTCCGGTGCCTGTCGCGGCGGCAATCCCCGAACCCGGTGGTGGACACCGGAAGTAAGGGATGCCGTCAAGCTGAAGAAGGAGTCCTACCGAGCCTGGCTAGCTCGGCGGACTCCCGAGGCAGCTGACGGGTACCGGCAGGCCAAGCGGACTGTGGCCCGGGCGGTCGCGGAAGCAAAAACTCGGGTCTGGGAAAAGTTCGGGGAGGCCATGGAGGACTACCGGTCAGCCTCGAGGAAATTCTGGCAAACCATCCGGCGCCTCAGGAGGGGGAAGCAGTGCTCCGCCAACACTGTTTACAGTGGAGGAGGGGAGCTGTTGACCTTGACTGGGGACATCGTCGGCCGGTGGAAGGAATACTTCGAGGATCTCCTCAATCCCACTGACACGTCTTCCGTCGAGGAAGCAGAGGCTGGGGATTCAGAGGTTGATTCATTCATCACCCAAGCTGAAGTCACTGAGGTATTTCGGAAGCTCCTCAGTGGCAAGGCAACGGGGGTGGATGAGATCCGCCCTGAGTACCTCAAGTCTCTG